>NW_028319131.1:0-300000 GCF_062004578.1 Staurois parvus
TAAGGCAGGTGAAAATCCATACAATTCCTCAGTCATACATGGAGAGGAACCTGGGCTGATACCATCGCTGTGATGGTGGATTTTGGGGAACATACTCACCCGGCTACACGGCTCTACAGACTACGCCGAGTCCGCACATAGCAATGACACAGAATGACCCGTGTGCACCGGCCTGACGGAACAACTTGTAGCTTTCATAAAGGAAATGACAAACAAAGCAACAGACGGGAAATGTGCAGAGAGGAGGAGGGACTGGAGACCGGGAGGGGGGGAAGAGAGTTGGAGATTGGGTTTGGATGTGAGGTCACATGTCCTCCCAGCCCCCCCCCTCCCATGTCCTCCCAGTCCCCCCCCTCCCTTGTCCTCCCAGTCCCCCCCCTCCCTTGTCCTCCCAGTCTCCCCCCTCCCTTGTCCTCCCAGTCTCCCCTCTCCCTTGTCCTCCCAGTCCCCCCCCTCCCTTGTCCTCCCAGTCTCCCCCCTCCCTTGTCCTCCCAGTCTCCCCTCTCCCTTGTCCTCCCAGTCCCCCCCTCCCTTGTCCTCCCAGTCTCCCCCCTCCCTTGTCCTCCCAGTCTCCCCCCTCCCTTGTCCTCCCAGTTCCCCCTCCCATGTCCTCCCTGTCCCCCCTCCCATGTCCCCCCAGTCCCCCCTCCCATGTCTTCCCTGTCCCCCCTCCCATGTCCTCCCAGTCCCCCCCTCCCATGTCCTCCCAGTCCCCCCTCCCATGTCCTCCCAGTCCCCCCCTCCTTAATAATGCTGCTACCACTCATTAGTGTGAAGGACGAAGCGTTTCTGTGTATTATTATTCAGGATTTATATGGCGCCAACAGTTGAACGTTACAAAATAAAGAGGAAGTTCATCTCCAATGTCAGAGACACGTTTAGCCACTTGAAGACCTAATCTGTTATGTGTATTAATGTGTAAAAACCTTTTTTTTTTGTTAGAAAGTCACATAGAACCCCCAAACATTGTATACTGTATATATATTTGTTAGCAGAGGCCTAGAGAATAAACCGGTAGGTTTCACGGTTGTGTTATGTCACGTAACATTTGCGCAGCGGCTTTTCAAATCCATTTCTTTTGGAAAACATACACTTGAATGAATTTTAAATCACAATATAGTACACAATTGTTTGGTAGAATATAAAAGATGACGTTACTCCGAGGTAAATGGATACCTGACATGTTACGCTTTGAAATTGCGCACGCTGGTGATATGGCGACAAACTACAGAACCTAAAAATCTCCACAGACGCCGCTTTAAAAGTCTTTACCAGTTAGAGTTGCACAGGAGGTCTGGCACTGGAATTATTGCTCTCGCTCTGACATTCGTGGTGACACCTCACATGTGTGGTGTGATTGCTGTTTGCATAGGCATGATTGACACGTGTGTTCACTTTTTGCGCATGACCACAGTGGGATAGAACACATTCAAAACTTCTATTTTTCATATTATTTATTTATTTTTATTTTTATTTTCATTGTCTCCTTTTTCATCACTTTTTTTGCTATAACAAGGAATGTAAACAGTGACAGGTCCTCTTTACTGAGACATCTGGGGTCCATTAGACCGGTCTGATCCGATGCTTTCCCAAGCCAGTAATAGGTTGTGCAGCCCCCACTAGGTGGGGCTAGTGTGAGGTAAATGTATTTTTGGATCATGGTAGGGAGTGATTGGGAATTACTGTGGGGTCAGTGTGAGGTCAGGCTGGATGTGTCAGCAAGTTGGGACTCTTTCGCCTCCACCTGGTTCTGGAGGTCCTTGGAAAACCTCCAGAAGCCAGCGGCCAGAAAGGTGGAGACCTTAATCTGCATATTCATGGACATCTGACTGACCCCAGAGAGGAGGCTCTGGTAGTGTGGTAGACCAGCCAATAAATATGAGAGCAATGCTAGCAGGGGAGTCGGGTGGAAGATGAAGAGAGGTGTTGCTGTGCAGCCTGGGAGGGAGCCCCGTAGGAGGTTCTGCTTCCAGGCTGGAAGCTGAGGAGAAGCTGAAAGAGCGATCTCCAGTGCCTGGCCATCCAAAGGGTGAAGGACAGCCTGCAAAGCTTGGAGAGGAACCAGCACAGATGGAAAGGCCTGAAGGCAGTTCTTCCCATAGCTGCAGGACAAGGACTGTGTGAGCACCTCTACACCCCCAGGGCCCAGAATGGAGAAGTCTGCTGGATGCAAGTTCTGGCAAGCCTTTGGGGGACAGTTCATAGCTTACCCAATCCTCTGTCTAGGGGCGGACTGACAACTCATGGGGCCCCCGGGCAATAGGGGATCATGGGGCCCCTGTGTCCTTGTCCAAACTCAAAAAAGCCTATGAAAAAGGTACCAGGGGCATCTCATGGGGCCCCCTACTGTCTCTGGGCCCTCGTTTCCAAATGGTCAGTCCACCCCTGCCCCTGTCCTTGTCCCTTGTCAAGTGTCTGTCGTTTTTTGTTTTTTTGCTTACTAAGGCTAGGTTCACATCTGTGCGGGTGGTGCAGCTGCAGATCCGCACAAAAATCCGTGCAGCCACACCACCCGCACAGAGGAATGCAGACCCGCGGGTGGGTGCCATTAGTTCTAATGGCATGCCGCCCTCACTGGAAAATGCAGCCATACTGGGAACTTAGGTTCCCATGCGGGCTGCGTTTTCAGAAGAAGTGCAGGGACTTCTCTGTGAGTTACGGGGCACGGGAGTCGATTCAAATGAATGGGCTCTTGTGTCTGCGCAAAACGCGGCCCGGACGGCCGCATATATGTGAACCTACGGTAAGTGCGCCATGACGTCCTCATCATTCTGTTTCTTCAATCAAATTCTGAACCCCATAACCCATGTACCCCATCCAAGTTTAAACCCTTAATTTGAAAAAAAACAAGCCCGTGGACTGTTTACTGACTTTGGACACAAGTGTGTAAATGCGTGTTGCCTGGCTGCACAGCACTAAAGGGGGATCCAAAAATTCAGTGGCCCGCAAGAGGGTAGAGCTTCACTTGCAAACAAAAGACCGAAACTGGAAATGACAAAATGTTGTTTCCAGGTTCTAATACCATAGAGATGATCAGGAATGATCTGGTCCCCGATCGCCTCAATGGTAAGCCAGCAGTCCCGGGCTCCCCAGTGAGAAGGGAGAGGCACCGAAGGGCGGCAGGAGCGGGAAGGACCCCCTTCCATCTCCTGTAAAAGCAATCCATTGGCTAATTAGCTGCTGGCATTTCCTTGACATTAACTACTTAAGCTGCAGAAGATTTTACCCCCTTCATGACCAGGCCATTTTATGCTATTCAGTACTGTGCTACTTCAACTAGTAATTGCGCGGTCATGCAACACTGTACCCAAACGGAATTTATATAATTTTTTTCACACAGATAGAGCTTGCTTCTGGTGGTATTTGATCACCACTGGGGTTTTTCCTTTTTTGTGATATAAATGAAAAAAGACCGAAAACTGAAAAAAACACAATATTTTTTACTTTCTGCTATAGAGCATATCCAATAAAAAAAAAATCACATTTCTTCACAAATGTAGGCCAAAATGTATTCTGCTACATGTCTCTGATAAAAATAAATCCCAATAAGTGAATATTGATTGGTTTGTATGAACGTTATAGTCCCTACAAACTATGATATATATACTTTTTTTTTATATACTACTAATGGCAGTGATCAGCGACTTATAATGGGACTGTGATAGTGCGGCAGGCGATCTGACACTAACTGACAATGGGTAGGAACTGAGTAACTGCCACTGACATCACCATATACAAGCTGGAATGCCCAAAATTTCATGAGCCCCAACTGTTTTCCACAAACACATCACTTAATTACTCGACTATCAAAGGGGTTGATTTACTAAAGGCAAATAGACTGTGAACTTTGCAAGTGAAGTTGCACTCTGCAAGAGGGAGAGTGGAAGAAATGATGGGAAGCTCTGCCGACTTCCATCATCAACAAAGTTTTTTTTTTTTCCTTGCATGTGGTTGGGTATTTTTTTTGCAAATTGAAGCTCGCCCTTCACTAGAACCTTCAGGGCCTCGGTGCAAGAAACCATGAAGAGCCCCTTTAACCCCTGGCTGGGGCCCTTCCCACTAGGGGGGGGGGGCTTTACTTTGCTGTGGGGCCCTTTATTACGGTCCTGCAGCATGACCTTTTCACATGTCCTTAGGCTCCCCCCATAACTGTGGAACTACAGGGCCTGGTTGCAAATATGACCTTTGCAACCCTGGTAGTTATGCCACTGGTGTCAGTAGTTTTTTTTTATTTGTGTAATTATATTTTTACCATCTTATCTTATTATTTTTTACAATTAATTTTTTTTTAATTGTTTTACATTTTTTTTTGGAGCTCCGTTGGGAGGCTTTGATGAGATATCTAAACAGATGTTCCTCTGATGTTCCACCTTTGAGACAGAAAAAGGAGATTGAGAACACAGCCCTCAATCTCCATCTCTGCAGCCTCAGCTGCACAGAATGAATGGACAGGAAGAGCTCTGTACAGAGCTTTCAGTCCACTCCTAAATTGAAGCATAGTAAACACAGTTTACTATGCTTCAGTTATGAATGAACAGCGTCAGTGACTGATACCGGATCAAGAAAGGGGCTGGTATGTGTTTCCCGGTCCCTTCCCTGCTCTCCATCCTGACACATCCACCAGTGGGAGAGGGGAGGGAACAACCCAGCAGTGCTGCAGGAGTGGATGAGGCAAGCCAGGGGATCACACAGGGGCCTGGGGGCAGCACAACCTGGATAGAAGGGGCGACAGAGGTGGCTTATAGAGAAACCAATCCCCTCAGTTTTCCTCCTGCAGCTGCTGAAAGGCTGCAGGAGGAAAATGGAGGGTATTGGTTTCTCTATATGCTGCTCCCTCCACCCCTCCTATACAGATGTACAGGGTAGTCGCACAGGTCCCCTGGAGTTGGGTTGCAATTGCAACCATTGTGACCACTGTAGGTATACCCATTTCCCTTCATCCACTAAGCTCCGGATTATCTGCTCTTGCAGAGTTCACAGTCTATTTGTCTTTAGTAAATCCACCCCATGTGATAATAAAAGTATCAAATTGTAGCATCTGGTAAAGACGGAAGGTGAGGTCTGCGGCAATGAAGATTTTAGGGCTCGTTCACACTTGACTCATTTCTAATGCTTCCCAAATGCCTCTATAGTTTTTGACAGGCAGGCGTTTTGGAAAGCGTTTTTAATGCTCCTCCAATGCTCCCCAAATGCCCTATGCGTGTTTTTGAGGCACTTCTTAGGCATTTTCCAAGTGTTAAAACCGCACTACAAACGCCTAGAATGCAGTTAATGGTATTAACACCTCGCAAATGCCCCCAAGTGTCACCATAGACTTGAATGGGAGGCGCTGAAAGGCTGCAGGAGGAAAATGGAGGGTATCGGTTTCTCTATATGCTGTTCCCTCCGCCCCTCCTATACAGGTGTACAGAGTAGCTGCACAGGTCCTCTGGAGTTGGGTCGCAATTGCAACCATTGTGACCCCTGTAGGTATACCCATTTCCCTTCATCTACTAAGCTCTGAATTAACTGTTCTTGCAGAGTTCACAGTCTATTTGTCTTTAGTAAATCCACCCCATGTGATAATAAAAGTATCAAATTGTAGCAACTGGTAAAGACAGGAGGTGAGGTCTGCGGCAATGCAGATTTTAGGGCTCGTTCACACTTGACTCATTTCTAATGCTTCCAAAACGCGTTAGTTGGCGTCAGGAAGTGTTTTTAATACTCCACAAATGCTCTATGCACATTTTTGAGGCGTTTCATAGGCGTTTTCCAAGCATTAAAACCGCACCACAAATGCCTATAATGAAGTTAATGGTATTAACGCCTCGCAAACGCCTGCCAGGTGTTTGAGGAGCATCACCATAGACTTGAATGGGAGGCGTTGAAAGGCTTCAACTCCTCCTGACTCGACATGAGGCATCAATTTTGACGCAACGCTAACACTTCAGTGTGAACAGCGCTGTGTGCTGCCATGTGTATCATTTTCATAGGCATTTGAGCAGCATTGAGAAAGCCCCTCAAACGCCTGCAACATGCCTGCTTACAAAGCTAGTGTGAACTGACTACAGACTACTATCAGCAGAGAATCTTCTTTTTGCATGTAAAGATGTCTCCTACTCCTAAGAAATGAGTTTCTGTATTCTCTGCTGAACAGGGGCGTCCCTAGGCAGGTGGGGGGGTGCGCGCCGCACAGGGTGACACCTACTGCACGGGGTGACACCGGACCCCCTCCACGAAAAGGTAAGTTTTAGAGTAAGCTGACGATCCCTGCAGGATGGATCGGATCTGCAGATTGAGCATAATGGATCAGACTCCGATCCATTATCCTCCCCAATCCACAAATCCCATCCATCCTGCGGGGATCGTCGGCTTGCAACCTATACGGGGTTAACTGATCTCTCCACGAGCTCCACGAAAAGGTAAGTTTTAAAGCAAGCCGACGATCCCCGCAGGATGGATGGGATCTGCGGATTGAGCATAATGGATCGGAGTCTGATCCATTATCCTCCCCAATCCGCAGATCCCATCCAACCTGCGGGGATCGTCGGATTGCAACCTATACAGGATTAACTGATCTCTCCACGAGTGCCACGGAAAGCAAGCCGACGATCCCTGCAGGATGGATGGGATTTGCGGATTGGGGAGCATAATGGATCAGACTCCGATCCATTATGCTCAATCCGCACATCTGATCCATCCTGCGGGGATCGTCGGAGGGGGTGTCACCAAGTGTTATTGCACCAACCCTAGGGACGCCCCTGATGCTGAATGAGATTTCCTGCTGGATAATAAATCCTCCGCTCTCCCGCTGCACTCTCACACTATGGAATCGAAGATCTGTGCACCCCCCACACTGTCAGTGCAGCCAAAATCTGCTCTCAGACTCCTTACTCCCTTGCAGGGGCGGACTGACAACTCATGGGGCCCCCGGGCAATAGGGGATCATGGGGCCCCTGTGTCCTTGCCCAAGCCTATGAAAAAGGTACCAGGGGCATCTCATGGGGCCCCCTACTGACTCCGGGCCCTCGGGCAGTGCCCGAGTTTCCAAATGGTCAGTTCGCCCCTGCTCCCTGGTGGACTGAAAGTCCTCCATCTGGAACTCACTGCAATGGATTCCAGGCACACCGCACAGACCGGAGTGTGGGGAAACCTTTCATTCATACATGGCCGCTTTTATCAATGATATACAGCATTACAAAGTTCATATCCTTCTTGGTTAGAAAACCAAAGCAAAGCGCAGGAGGTCATCTCAGGCTAATGGCCAACACAGGTTTAGTCCAGTGATTGCGAAGTTACACGATGATAAAAAAAACGTAAAACCTTTCTATTTACAATTGAAGTAGTATTAAACCTTCAGAGTTTTATTTAGTTTAACACACCGAGCACAATAAATAAACATTCGCCTGTAAACAATTTGTTACAATTCTTACCCAGCACTTGCAGATGACAACTTTCAATGCTGCTAACTCCTGCTTTCTCAGTGCTGCTTCCCTGAAATTCTAGTTGCCGCGGGAAAGAGTTAACAGTGGACAGTGCAGTCTGTAGAGAATGTTTTAGGGAGGAGGGATGATCAGGGGAGTGCCTTGCAATCTTAGGCTCCAGGACTGTGTGTTTCTATTGATGCACACAGCGTAGGGAGACACAACTCTAGTCCCTGCATGCAAGGGTGGCAAATCTATTGTCATCCAGTTAGAGTTCAGATCACACTGGAATTGTGCTGTCTGTGTCCCCGTTGGGGAGATTTACCCTCACCCTGGTGGCCATTTTCACTTGAGCAAAAAAAGATGGGAAATCCCAAATTTACAATTGTCAGTAGAACAAGAATAGGACATCTTCCAATGGGGACACCTCATGAATTCCTTCACTTTGGGGAGATTTGAACTACAATCAGTTTACATTCAGTCTACAAAGTTTACCAGTCTACGATCAGTTTACAAATAGTTTACAATTAGTCTACAATCAGGTTACAATCAGTCTGTGATCAAACTACAATTAGTCTAAGGTCAGTCTACAACCAGTTTACAATCAGTCTACAACCAGTTTACAATCAGTCTACAACCAGTTTACAATCAGTCTTCAATAAGTCTATAATCAGTTTACAATCAATCTGTGATCAGTTTACAGTCAGTCAGTGATTAGTTTACAGTCAATGTGTAATCAAGCTACAATTAGTTTATGATCAGTTTACAATCAGCCTTCAATAAGTCTACAATAAGTTTACAATCAGTCTATGATAAGTTTACAATCAGTCTATGATAAGTTTACAATCAGTCTATGATAAGTCTACAACCAGTTTACAATTTATTTATTTATTTATCGAGTTTATATAGCACCAAAGGGTTTGCTCAGCGCTGTACAATAGAGGGGGGGACAATACATGAAACAGTACAGTAACATCAAACAGCACACGAGGGGTAAGAGGGCCCTACTCTTTCGAGCTTACAATCTAGGAGGGAGGGGGTAGAGGTACAGGAGGAAATGGCTGTGGGGGATAGAGTGGTAGGAGGAGGGAAGGGCAGCGGCTGTTAGGTGAGGGTGGGGTAGGCTTCCCTGAAGAGGTGGGTTTTCAGGGAGCGCCTGAAGGTGAGGAGGGAAGGTGACAGTCTGATGGATTGGGGTAGTGAGTTCCACAGGATGGGGAGGACCCGGAGAAGTCCCGCAGTCGTGCGTGGGAGGAGGAGACCAGGGAGCAAGATAGAAGGAGGTCCTGTGAAGAGCGAAGGGTACGGGTAGGGTGGTACTTGGGAATCAGGTTGGTGAGGTAGTTAGGGGCAGTGTTGTGAATGGCCTTATAGGTCAGAGTGAGTAGTTTGAATTTAATGCGTTGGGCAATGGGGAGCCAGTGGAGGGAGAGGCAGAGGGGGGTGGCAGAGGTTGAGCGGCTGGTGAGGTGGATGAGTCTGGCCACTGAGTTCAGGATGGTCTGAAGCGGGGAGAGCCTGCACTGGGGTAGGCCGGTGAGGAGGGAGTTGCAGTAGTCAAGGCGTGAGATAATCAGGGAGTGTACGAGTAGTTTAGTGGTGTCTGGGGTAAGGAAGGAGCGCATCTTGGTGATGTTGCGGAGGTGGAGCCGGCATGTGTTTGTAAGTGATTTGACATGAGGTTGAAAGGAAAGGTTTGAGTCCAGAATGACTCCAAGGACTTTGGCTTGCTGGGCGGGATTGATGGTGGTGTTGTTGGTAGTGATGGAAAGGATGGGGGGAAGGGGGAAAGATGAGAAGCTCGGTTTTGGAGAGGTTAAGCTTGAGGAAATGGAGCGACATCCAGTCAGAGATGTCGTTTAGGAGGTGAGTGATGCGGGCGGAGAATGTGGGGGTGAGGTGAGGGGTGGAAAGGTAGATTTGAGTATCATCAGCGTAGAGGTGGTAATTGAAGCCGTGGGAGTGTATGAGTTTGCCAAGGGAGGAGGTGTAGATGGAGAAGAGAAGGGGTCCAAGGACAGAGCCCTGGGGGACCCCAACAGAGAGGGGGAGGGAAGGGGAGGTGGCACCGTTGTAGGAAACGGTGAAGGAGCATTGGGATAGATAGGACGAGAACCAAGAGAGAGCGGTGTCTCTGATGCCAAGGGAGAGTAGTTTATTAAGGAGGAGGGGGTGGTCGACTGTGTCAAAGGCCGCGGAGAGGTCTAGGAGAAGGAGGACAGAGTAGTCGCCTTTGGCTTTGGCGGTTAGTAGATCGTTGGTGATTTTGAGGACGGCAGTTTCGGTGGAGTGTAGGGGACGGAAGCCGGACTGTAGTGGGTCAAGGAGGTTGCTGTCAGTTAGGTGGGTGTTTAGGCGATCGGAGACCAAGCGCTCAAGGAGCTTGGAAGTGAGTGGCAGCAGGGAAATTGGTCTGAGGTTGTTGAGGTCAGTGGGGTCCAGGGAGGGCTTTTTGAGTATGGGGGTGATGTG
Organism: Staurois parvus; assembly: GCF_062004578.1. Classification (NCBI taxonomy): domain Eukaryota; kingdom Metazoa; phylum Chordata; class Amphibia; order Anura; family Ranidae; genus Staurois; species Staurois parvus. The sequence continues at coordinate 9,876 of NW_028319131.1, forward strand.
TGCATGTTTTAGGGGGGAGGGGAAGACGCCAGTAGAGAGGGAGAGATTGAAGATGTGGGTAAGGGAGCGGATGAGGGAAGAGGGGGTGACCGGAGGAGTTGAGAGGGGATAGGGTCCAGGGGGCAGGTAGTTAGGCGGGCTTCTGAGAAGACTCTGGTGACTTCCTCAGTGGTAGTAGGGCTGAAGGAGTGCAGTGATGGGGGGCTTACGGTAGGCAGGGCCTTGGGTGTGGTGGGGGGCAGTGCCGTTGCGAGGTCAGAGGAGGGGAGAGATGAGGGGGTGATGGAAGGGGGGAGGCTAGATGGGGAGGTAGATTGCAAGTTGACTATGTCCTTGCGGATTGCGTCAATCTTGTTGTGGAGATGAGTGGCAATCTCATGGGCGGTAAGTGAGGTACTGAGTGGAGGAGGGGGGGGAGAGAGCAGGGAGTTGAAGGTGGAGAAGAGTTGGCGAGGGCAGGTGGAGAGGGTGTTGATCAGGTCAACGAAGTAGGCCTGCTTGGCGGCGTGGAGGGAGGAGGTGTACGTGAGGAAGGCAGATTTGTAGAGGGAGAATGCATGAGGGGACCTGGTTTTGCGCCATAGTCTCTCCAGCGCACGACTGCGACGTTTGAGGCATTTAGTATGGTCGTTCTGCCATGGTTGGAGCGGTCTGGGTTTGATGTTGCGTGTGGTTAGGAGTGCCAGAGAGTCTAGGGTAGCTGACAGTGAGTCGTTGTACGCGGTGGTGGCTAGGTCAGGACATGACAGTGGAAGGATGCTGTCGTGTAAGCGGTCGGCAGCCAAGTGGAGGGGGGCCGGGTTCAGGTTGCGGAGGTTGCGGTGATGGTTTGGCGCACTGGGGGGGGGAGTTAGGGGAAGGGGAGATGGAGAACGTGAGGAGGTGGTGGTCGGAGAGAGGGAAGGGGGTGTTAGTGAAGTGGCTAAGGGTACAGAGGTGGGAGAAGACGAGGTCCAGGGTGTTCCCATTGATGTGGGTGGAGGATTGAGTGTATTGTGTGAGCGCGAAGGAGGAGGTTAGGTGGAGGAGTTGGGAGGTAGCTGGGGTGTTGTCGTTGATGGGGATGTTGAAGTCCCCGGGGATGATGGTCGGTAGCTCAGAGGAGAGGAAGAAGGGAAGCCAGGCGGCGAAGTCATCCAGGAAGCGGGCTATGGATCCGGGGGGCCTGTAGATCACTGCGATCCTTAGGGGGGTGGGTGAGAAGAGCCGGATGCAGTGAGCCTCAAAGGAGGAGAAGGTTAGGGAGGGGGGGTTAGGGAGGACCTGGAAGGTGCTCAGCGGTGATAGGAGCAAGCCAACACCACCACCTTTGTGACCGCTCAGTCTTGGTGAATGGGACTAGACGAGACCTCCATGGGAGAGTGCCGCAGGGGAGGTAGAGTCAGTGGCCTGAACCCAGGTTTCGGTGATGGCTAGGAGGTTGAGGGAGCGGGAGATAAAGAGGTCATGGATGGCAGTTAGTTTGTTGCAAACCGAACGGGCGTTCAGAAGTGCAACCGAGAGAGGGGGGATGGATGCGGGGAGGAGGTGCACAGGTATGAGGTTGAGGGGGTTGCGGGGGCTGGCGGGAGCAGGGGGTTCCCTGGAGGGGGGGTTCATGGAGGGGGGGAGAGGTGGTGAGGGGCCAGGGTTCGGGGAGATGTCCCCAGTGGATAGGAGAAGGAGAAGGGTGAGGAGGGTGGCATGGGAATGGGAGGTGCAGGAGCGTGTGGGTCTGGTAGTGGTGGCACGTGGGTCGACCGGGGAGTGGAGTACCAGGAGGAGGTGGTGAGTGCCATAGTGGGGAGAGGGCAGAAGTGAAGGGGCAATGTAGAGCTGTTTTGGGGGGGTGGGCGGGTAGAGGGAGGCGATTTTTGGGATGGAGGAGAGGAAAACGAGGAGGAGAAGTGCAGGTGGCATGCTGGGGTGAGTGCAGTGCTGTTCGGGTCAGGGGAGGTGAAGGGATACGGGTCAGGGCGAGGTGATGTGGAGAGTCTGTATCACCGTGGAGGAGTCCACTAGAGTCCTTCTGTAGGGGGAGAGTGGGAGTAAAGGGCAGCAGCTGGCTGGCTGCAATCTGTGGGTGCAGTATGCTGGCGTCCGAGGGGTCTTCAGTGGGTCCGGTGGATCGGCGAGTGGAGGGGTCGTAGGGTGCGATGTCTGGGGGTGTTAGTAGGCACGGTGTCTGGTGATGCTCGCGGCTCGGTGACTGGAGATTCGCTGGGTGGTTTGGGTCCGGGAGATTCGCTGGGCGACGTCTCGATTCGCTGGGTGGTCCGGGTGTTGGGTGTCCAGAGGTGGTAGCTGGGTGCCCGGTAGCTGGGTGCTGGGTGTCCAGGGGTGGTAGCTGGGTGCTTGGTAGCTGGGTGCTGGGTGTCCAGGGCTGGTAGCTGGGTGCCCGGTAGCTGGGTGCAGGGTGTCCAGGGGTGGGCCCAGAACCGATGTATGGGCTGGGCAGCGGAGCAGCAATCAGTGGGCCTGAGCTGGTTCCTGGTGGTCAGGGATGGACACAGGGCTAGTGAGGAGGGCCCTGCGGAGGCTGGCAGGTCTGTGGGGATCGGTGGTGGCAGCTTACCCGTTCTGGTGGTGCTGTCTACAATCAGTTTACAATCAGTCTTCGATAAGTCTACAACCACTTTACAATCAGTCTGTGATCAGTTTATAATCAGTCTACAACCAGTTTACAATCCATCTATAATCAGTTTAAAATCAGCCTACGATCAGTTTTCAATCAGTTTACAATCAGTCTACGATCAGTCTACAAATAGTTTACAATTAGTCTACAATCAGGTTACAATCAGTCTGTGATCAAACTACAATTAGTCTAAGGTCAGTCTACAACCAGTTTACAATCAGTCTATGATCAGTTTACAATCAGTCTTTGATAAGTCTATAATCAGTTTACAATAAGTCTTCCAAAAGTCTATAATCAGTCTACAATCAGTTTACAATCAATCTGTGATCAGTTTACAGTCAGTCAGTAATTAGTTTACAGTCGGTGTGTAATCAGTTTACAATCAGTCTACGATCAGTTAACAATTAGTTTATGATCAGTCTACAATCGGTTTACAATCAGTCTTCAGTAAGTCTACACCTTATGAGTGCTCTACCTACTGTAACTCCTTTGGCTCTCCTGTACCATGCGGTCAGACTATGGGCAATGCGAGTTTGGCCACAATACCTTTGGGAAGCCGGCCGCTGGAGAGGAAGGTACCATGCTATACGACAGGCTGCAATGTACCTTGCACTACTTTGGGTTACCCATAGCAACTGCATTACTCCTCCTGCTTGTTTTGCTGAGTAGACCTTCCGTAGTGGCTTTGCTTCATACCCCACATGTCCTTTACTGACCCTTGTTCTTTCACTCGCCAGGAACCTTCATGCACCCCTATAAGTGACTTTAGACCAGGCTTAAAGCAGTTGATGCAACTTTACTGAACGTTTCGTGGCATAGTCCAACCAGGACATTACAGTACAACATCCCCTATATAACTCAGCCAGGCTGCCCAGGCGTGTCTCAACAAGGTAGTAGTCCATTAGTGGTCTCCTCCAAGGCTCTTCTGATGGAATGCTGGGTGTAGCATTCCATGACATCTACAGCATCTCCATGAGCAGGATTAATAAGACCCGAAGAGAACAGCGGCTCTGAACCTCTTTTTTTATCACAGGGAGGACAGGCAGGGTCCAAAAAGCCCAGGAACAGAGTGCAGGATATTAACCCTTCCCCAGCCTAGGCCAGCCACTTCCTAACTGAAGTACTGTAGGCAACCTTCCTACACACTGATGATGGCCAGCTGGCCTGAAACAATTGTATGCAGCTTGGAATAACTGGATCTATAATATTAGGCTATATCTGTACTATAGACCAGTGGTTGGGGATGTGAGGTTGGCCACAACAGGGTGTAAGGGAATGATCTGCAAGGCTCCTAAGATGAGCAATCAACCCGTTATTTCTAGGATCTGTGATGGACGTGAGACCTATAGTATCTTCTTCTTAAGGTAGTTCTTCACTGTATTATTATGGATAACCGATCCAAGGTTTGCAGGATTGGGGGCAGATTGTACAGTAAATATCACTGGAGCCCAGGGGCGGACTGACAACTCATGGGGCCCTCGGGCAATAGGGGATCATGGGGCCCCTGTGTCCTTGCCCAAACTCAAAAAAGCCTATGAAAAAGGTACCAGGGGCATCTCATGGGGGCCCCCTACTGACCCCGGGCCCTCGGGCAGTGCCTGAGTTTCCAAATGGTCAGTCCGCCCCTGCGTGGAGCCGTGTGGTTGGATCACTATCTTCTATTAGGGAAATGCTCCCCAAGTGCGGAATAAGAAGAAGAATAAGTACCACTAAACCATGATCTCAGTATGGAATCTTACCTTCGTAGGGAGAAGTGGTCGGCTTTACTTCTACCCCGAATTCACAATCTCTGACCAGAACAGGTCAGTCCAGTTTGTAGATACAGCGCTGGTAGTTTATCCACTAACTGACACGATTATTCATTACGTGCAACGTGACAGTTCATACAGAACCAGCAGATCACCCAAGGTGAATCATTCCATTGTGTTATATGGCCTCCTGCCATATGTTTCCACAATGTACATCAAAATAATCAGTAGAGTTTTTTACTAATTATTTCAAAGTCTACAAGAAAGGACATAGTCACATAGTTAGTCTGGCTGAAAAAAGACAAAAGTCCATCCAGTTCAACCATAAAAAAAAAAAAAAAGTTAAAATCCTACACCCACAGTTGATCCAGAGGAAGGCAAAAAAACCAGCAAAGCATGATCCAATTTGCTCCTGCTGGGGAAAAAATTCCTTCCTGATCTCCTGAGAGGCAATCGGATTTTCCCTGGATCAACTTTCCCTATAAATGTTATATCCAGTTATATTCTGTGTATCCAAGAAAGAATCCAGGACTTTCCTACAGCAATCCACTGAGCTGGCCACAACCAACTCTGGAGGGAGTCTATTCCACATTCTCACAGCTCTTACTGTGAAGATATTCCTTGTCTTTGGGGGAGGAGGGGGGGGGGGTTCAAGCAAAATCTGGGGGGTGGGGGGCACAGCCCACCCCAGCACCCCTTCTAGATCTGGCTATGATCAGTAGCCCCAGGTTTCCTGTTTTAGGGTGGCTCCTTTCTCTCTTAGCGTCCTATGGAGCCACCCTTGTATGCAGGAACTTGAGTCCTTACACTGTGTGCATCAACAGAAACAAAATGGAGACTGCACTGTCTGCTGGTAACTCCTTCCAAGTTCAAGGGAGCAGCACTGAGAGAGCCCGCAGCTTAGAAAGTTGAAAACTGTGGTAAAAATGTTAACAAATACTTTACCACGGAATGATTATTTTACTGTGCTCAGAGTGTCAATGTAAAAAAAAATGCTGAGGGTGCAAGGCGACTTTCAGCTGGTCACACTGTTCCAACTAAAACCTCAAAAAGAAAACTCCTTCAACATTACAGAACAAGTCCAACTGATTGTGACTGACTACTACTAGCTATACCATGACCTAGAGTAATGGTCTCCAAACTGTGTCCTGGGGGCCAGATGTGGCCCTTTGCTTGCCCTTACCTGGCCCTCGGGGAACTATTCCACCAACTGACACCACTGATGGAGCACCATTCCCTCTATTGACACCATCAATGGGGCACTATTCATGTCATTGATATCTACAATGGGGCACTATTCATGTCATTGATATCTACAATGGGGCACTGTTTCTCCCAATGAAACCAATCTTGGGGCAATGATGATGTGGCATTTTCTACTCCCATTGGCTATAGTCCCATTGGCCCCTTAAAGCCCGAAGTACAGTAAACTAGCCCGTTTGGAGACCCCTAACCTAGACGAATGAGAACCTTCACTGACATTTTACAATTATTATTTGAAAAAAGACAAAACATGAATTCTCGTTCTGTAGTCCTTGCCGCACGTACCTTTCATGAGAAACTTTGCCTCCTCTATACAGACATAGGATACGGAGCTAACATAATGGCATAGTCAAGGGGGAGTAAAAATACAAGTCCAACCAGTCCAACCAATAGAATGCATTTGTAGAAAGCAAAGAGGATTAAAATTCCAATGCCGAATAATCCCCTGTACGGACTCGCTGTGTGAGATCAGAAGTCTGTATTTGGTGCATGCAACTCTCTGTAAGTATCAGGACAGGTGACTGTGTGAAGGACGCTCCACCCAAAATGCATTGCTGTTCTAAGGGGTGAATATTTCCTCCAAGTTGGGAAAAGTGGTACCCCCCTCTTGTTGTAGCAGGTGCAGAGACAACAGGGCTGTCTTTGATATTGATTGGACCCTGGGTAGACATTGAATGAAGGCGGGGGGGGGGGGGGGAAGAAAATTTTGCTCTCCACCCCAACACTCCCCAAAAAAAACAAACACACACAGACTTATGTAAAAAAAATCATTGCACCATCATTACAGAAGACCCCTCCCCCATACTACCCCCATCATTACACAGGACCAATCACCACACAGAGTGCAGACTTAACACCCATCCAATCACTAGCATCCCCAGCATTTAATTCTGCCAAATAATAGCCAAATCCAACTATTTGTAGGAAGCAGGGGTTCGAGGGGCAGCTCAGCTGTTTTGACCCGCACAACAATGACTAGGCTCAGGGCAGCTGCCCCCTTTGCCCCACGTTAAGGACGGCTATGAGGAACCAAGTTCACAAGAAATATGACACAATTTTGTAGCGCCCTCTAGGTTTAGCTAGATAGGATTTTGTTTTTCAATCAGAGGTTTTCTAGAAGCCTGGGATGAGTCAGCCTGGGAGTGAGGTAGAGCGGTTACCTATGGACAGGCTGGGAGGCTCTACAGGTCAGGGCTTCTGGAGCCTTCCCACCTTTCTAGATATTGAAGGAACTTTCTAGAAGAGGGGCAAAGAAAGGGAGGAAGCCTAGATTTGCATGTTTAAGGGAACTTGGCCAATCCCCAGGCAGGAGGCTGGGCATGGTGGCTAGGAGTAACCCTTAAATGTGAGAGAGCCTGTGCAGCAGGTTGGTGCCAGAGTCGGGTGAAAGATGGACTGAAGGAAGCTGCTCGAGCGCGATGCCTGGGAGGGGGGCTACCTACAGACTGGTGCTGGATGGAAGGATCTCCACTTTACCACAGTTTCCCAAGGAGGACATCCTGTCAGCAGAGCCAGCCCAGTGTAAGACCTGAAAGCAGCTGCAACCCACCAAACCACAGGGCAGGACAGTGTGAGTTCTTCTACACCCGCTGGACCAGAGAAGGGAGAGGGCGGTCAGGTGCAAGACCCAACTAGTTCTCATCCAGGACTACTTAACTGCAAATCTTGGAATCCCTTGCCCAGAGATACCCTCAGGACAGCCAAGTGAAAGAGGAAGGATTCATCTGGGGTCTGAGAAGGTGCACCAAAGGAGACATCAGTGTTCTTTAACTAGTTGCCGACCGCAGATAGCCGAATGACGGCTGCACTGCGGCCGGCCAGTTCTGGGTGGACGTCATATGACGTCCCCCCAGAACGCGCTCTCCTGAGCGCCCCAGGGGGCGCGCACCTGGCGATCTCCGTGATCGCTGTGTCCTACGGACACAGCTGATCACGTGATGTGGTAAAAGGCCAATCACAGCAGCCTTTTACCACGTGATCAGCGGTGTCCAATGACACGCTGATCAGAGGAAAATACAATTGCCGGTTCTCGGCTGCACTTTCCTCACGCTGTCAGATCGTGAGGAAAGTACTGCCGAGAACCGGCAGTTGTCAGAGCGGGGATCGGCACCTATCATCAGTGCCCTGATGATCTGTGCCCAGCAGTGCCACCCGCAAGTTCCGCCCACCTGTGCCCAGCAGTGCGCCCACTAGCTCCGCCCACCTGTGCCCAGCAGATCACCCACCTGTGCCCAGCAGTGCACCCACCTGTGCCACTCTGCAGTGTCACACACCTGTGCCCAGCAGTGCCACCCACCTGTGCCTGCCCACCTGTGCCCACCCACCAGTGCCACCCACCAGTGCCACCCACCAGTGCCACCCACCAGTGCTGCCAGTCAGTGCCACCAGTCAGTGCCCAGGGGTTGTGCCAGTCAGTGCCGCCAGTCAGTGCCCACCAGTGCTACCAGTCAGTGCCCAGGGGTTGTGCCAGTCAGTGCCCAGCAGTGATGCCAGTCAGTGCCGTCTATCAGTACCCATCATCAGTGTCACCTATCAGTGCCGCCTATCAGTGCTGCATATTAGTGCCGCCTATCCATGACACCTCATTAATGTTGCCTATCAGTGCCCTTTAGTGCCGCCTATTAGTGCCCATCAGTGCCGCCTATCAGTGCCCATCAGTGCTGCCTCATCAACGCACATCAGTGAAGGAGAAAAATTACCTGTTTGAAAAATTTTATAATAGAAACAAAGAAACTTTTTTTTTTTTCAAATTTTTTGCACTTTTTGTATTTATAGCGCAAAAAGTAAAGTGCCCAGTGGCGATTAAATACCACCAAAAGAAAGCTCTATTTGTGAGAAAAAAATTATCAAAATTTCATATGGGTACAATGTTGCATGACCGCGCAATTGTCAAAGAGCAGCAGCGCTGAAAGCTGAAAATTGGCCTGGTAAATAAGGGGGTATAAGTGCCCTGTAGGCGAGGGGTTAAAGAGACAGTTGCTACTTTCTGGTCTACAGTTTTGTACAGTGCAGTGTTTTCTGAGACGTTTTCATCACGTTTTACAGTTCCTTGGGCATCCCATATACCCCTAGACCCCATCCCTTGCCCAGGACAGCCATGTGAAAGAGGAAGGATTCATCTGGGGTCTGAGAAGGTGCACCAAAGGGGACATCAGTGCTCTTTAAAGAGACAGTTGCTACTTTCTGGTCTACAGTTTTGTACAGTGCAGTGTTTTCTGAGACGTTTCATCACGTTTTACAGTTCCTTGGGCATCCCATATACGCCTAGACCCCATCCAAGTTGTCAACCACTACTAAAACAACAAAACCAAGCTCAAGGACTGTTTTACTGACTCTGTGTGTGAAAATGTGAAAAATGTTGCCTGGCTGTGCATAGCTTAGGGGGAACCCAATCAAATCCAGCGGCCCTCAAGAGGGTAGCGCTACAATACGAAATAGGGTGACTTATATGTATCTATTGCATCCACCGAAATCTTTAGGAATTCCATTGAAAACATTGTTTTATATATTGAGATAGGATGGGAAAGATTTAGAAATTGACAGGTTTATTGTTGCCGGGAAATTTCTTAGAGGGGGACACGGTCAGCATGTAAAACTTGAATGAGGTTCTGATCCTTTCACTATAGAGCTGATCTCCAGGCAAACAACATATCATAAAAAAAAAATACAGATAAAGGAGCTGTTTTACCTGACAAAGGATTTGTATTTCTATCCATCCGGTTCTGATATTTACACAGCTCTGCCACACAACACAATCCTGTCTGGCAGGACAGGAGACCTGATTTTTCTCTGCTGCAGTTCAGTAACACTTACAGGTCTTGTCCCTCCCCCAGCCTGTGACTGGAGAAGCAGCAGACTGATGAGCTCATCTCTTAGCACTCTCCTCCTATCAGCATGTTCCTTAAACTGTAACGCACCTGATTGGCTCCTTGCGGTGGATCTCCCTCTCCTAGTATGGGCTCTGACCAGGTCCCATTCCAGCGCCTGCACTGCTTGCATTAGCACAATTACATTTCGTGATGTATTATTGATTGCAGTGCTGCATTATTGTGTGTCTTTACATCTGCCTGGAATCAACCTTAAAGGGGCAGTCCGCCCAAAATCAAAATTGAATTACTCAATCAATCAATAAACTCCTTCCCTTCCACTCCCACCACAAAGTCACACTTTCTCCCTAGAAAGTATACAATCCAACATATCCTTTTTGTGGTAAAACATATAAATCCCACATAAAACCCAAAATTAAATTCTACAAATGTAATCACTTTATACAATCCCAATAAATATTATTCACTTAAACTTAAAAATGTGTTCAAATTAAATTCACTCCCAATTGTGTCTCAAAATCACAAAAATAAAATTACATAAAATAAAATAGAATCCCAATGTGTCCAAAATCCAAGTTCCAAATTTTCACTTCAATCCAGTTAAAAGGAAATTGATCCTAAATATTCCATGAAAACCTCAAAAAAAAAAGAAAAAGAAAATTCATAGTGTATTATCTTTTTAAATATATGTACTTCACTCTGTGCAAAAACACAAAACCACTCTTAAAATAGTGAGAAAAAAACAAAAAAAACTTGTGCAAGTAAAATATAAATATATACTTATTCTTTCACTGCATAAATCAATAAATAAATAAACAAAACCCAAAACGTGAAAAACTCGTGATCACTCCAACCACTTGTGAATAGTGATATTAGGTACTAGTACCCTCTATAATCCAGCCAAAAGTGATACCAGGTACTATTACCCTCTTGAAGTTATTCTCAAGCATGGGCTAACACAGGGGTGGGCAAACTTTTTGACTTGAGGGCCGCAATGGGTTCATATATTGGACCCGGGGGCCGGACCAAGAGTAGATGAATGATGTGTATGTGTCATCCATAGTAAGTATAGTAATATTCCCCCATAGTAAGCATAGTAATTAATCCCCCATATAGTAATTCATCCCCCATAGTAATTCATCCCCCATATAGTAATTCATCCCCCATATAGTAATTCATCCCCCATAGTAATTCATCCCCCATATAGTAATTCATCCCCCATAGTAATTCATCCCCCATATAGTAATTCATCCCCCATAGTAATTCATCCCCCATATAGTAATTCGTCCCCCATAGTAATTCATCCCCCATAGTAATTCATCCCCCATAGTAATTCATCCCCATATAGTAATTCATCCCCCATAGTAATTCATCCCCCATATAGTAATACATCCCCCATATAGTAATTCGTCCCCCATAGTAATTCATCCCCCATAGTAATTCATCCCCATATAGTAATTCATCCCCCATATAGTAATTCATCCCCCATATAGTAATTCATCCCCCATATAGTAATACATCCCTCATATAGTAATTCGTCCCCCATAGTAATTCATCCCCCATAGTAATTCATCCCCCATATAGTAATACATCCCCCATATAGTAATTCATCCCCCATAGTAATTCATCCCCCATAGTAATTCATCCCCCATATAGTAATACATCCCCCATATAGTAATTCATCCCCCATAGTAATTCATCCCCCATAGTAATTCATCCCCCATATAGTAATTCATCCCCCATAGTAATTCATCCCCCATATAGTAATTCATCCCCCATATAGTAATTCATCCCCCATATAGTAATTCATCCCCCATAGTAATTCATCCCCCATATAGTAATTCATCCCCCATATAGTAATTCATCCCCCATAGTAATTCATCCCCCATAGTAATTCATCCCCCATATAGTAATACATCCCCCATAGTAATTCATCCCCCATAGTAATTCATCCCCCATATAGTAATTCATCCCCCATATAGTAATTCATTCCCCATATTAATTCATCCCCCATATTAAGTCCCCAAGTCCCCCCTATTCAGATCTATACCATAGTTTGTGAACTCTATAACTTTCCTACAGACTAAATAATACGTCCTAATTTGGGTTATTGTCACCAAAGACATGGAGCAGAATACATCTCGGCCTAAATTTACGAAGAACAATTATTTATTTGTAAACTTTTATAACAGAAACAAAGAAAAATGTGTTTTTTTTTCAAATTTTTTGGTCTTTTTTTGTTAATTTAGCAAAAAATAAAAACCCCAGCGGTGATTAAATACCACCAAAAGAAAGCTCTAGTTGTGTGAAGAAAATTATAAAATTTTAGTTTGGGTACAATGTTGTATGACCGCGCAATTGTCATTCAAAGTGTGAGAGCGCCGAAACCTGAAAAGTGGCCTGGGCAGGAAGGTGTAAGATTGCACGGTATTGAAACGGTTAAGTTTAAGTGAATAATATTTATTGGGATTGTATAAATTGATTACATTTGTAGAATTTAATTTTGTGTCAAAATTGAATTACGTTTGTATTCTGAACCACGATTGATTCAACTCTGGGGTTTGTAGTACATTTCCATCGAATCCATACATCTGCTTAATTCTTTTATAACAAAAGTAGAATATTCCGTACCTGAAGTCTGAAATGAAGATTTGATTCCTCCTTTTCTCGGCTCCCCCTCTGTCTGTCTGTCTGTCTGCCGTCTTTTCCGTGTCAGACTCCGTTGATAGTCTGAGATCCGGAGGACGTCCTGGGGGTATGAATTGCAATTCCCTTCTGTATAAATCTACGTATGCATCACACCTCACCAGGTTCAGGAAGAACAAATGTCTCCAATTCAGTGAAGATGACTTAATGGCAGTAAAATCCCAGCTTGGACCCCAATGGTGGCAGAACCGGCACCAACACCAAAGGGATAGTCCTGAAGATAGAAGTGGAAGCCTGCGTCATCGGGTAGAACCATATAATGAGACATGCAAAGTCCTGAGTCTTGATAAAGATCCATATCAAACAAAAACTATAATTTAGTCATAAATCCAAGGACATAGTACAGAGGTCACCATGCTTGTTCCAGTGGAAGAGATGATTAAATCAGGAGACTGTAAATTATATCTACACCACGTAATGGAACTGTAACCTATTTTTTATGAACTCATTTCATACTGTGTTTTTCCGCCTCCTTGTAACATCCTCCATGAAATCCAGAACCTCTCCTTTTCCCCTCAGGTTTGTTTGTTTGGAACGAGCAGTGTACATTGGTTGCGGTCATGTGCACTGCTCTCTGCACACTGCAATCTGTCGTCATGTAAATACAGTGGGAAAAATAATGATTTGATCCCCTGCAGATTTTATAACTTTGCCCACTCACGAAGAAATGAAGGGTCTATAATTTTTATCCTAGGTGTATTTTAAATGATAGAGACAGAATAGCAACCAAAAAAAAAAAAAACACACGATACAATTGTTATAAATGGAGTTGAAGTTCAGTGAGTAAAATAAGTGTTTGATCCCCTACCAACCACCAATGATTCTGGCTCCCACAGACTGGCTGTGTGCTCATGTGGTACACAGATTAGTCCTGTCAATTTAAAGCGGTGCTCTCCATTAAGGATTGGCACCTTTGGGGAGCCGGTACTTTGACAGGTACCCACTTCCGCTGCGATTGCCTAGGCGATCAGAAGCAGAAGTTGTCCTCCCTCCCCGTAGTCTTCTGGAACACATGACAGGTCCCAGAAGACTACGGGGCCATTCACAAAGCGCAGCGCTTCTCGCGCAGGCACAGTGGGCACCTGGCTCTGCAGCTGCAAGCTGTCACAGCTGGGTGCCCACACTAAAGATGCCAGGGAGAGAAGATGGCTGGTAAAACCAGCAGTGCTGAGGACACCGTGGGACAGAGGGACAGGTAAGTGGCTGTATGTTACAAGCCAGCAGCTACAGTTTTTGTAGCTGCTGACTTTTTTTTCAGCTGGAACTCTGCTTTAAGAAGGTTCTCCTAACGACAACTCGTTATGTGTATAAAAGACACCTGTCCACGGAATCTTTTTCTTCCATTCAAACCTCACCACCACCATGGGCAAGACCAAAGAGATGTCAAAGAACATCAGGGACTAGATTGTAGATCTACACAAGGCTGGAATGGGCTACAAAACCATCAGCAAGGAGCTTGGCGAGAAGGAAACAACTGTAAGAGCGATTATTCGCAAATGGAAGAAATACAAAATAACCATCAATTGCCCCCAGTTTGGAGCTCCATGCAAGACTTCACCTCATGGGGTAAAGAGGATCATGAGAAAAGTGAGGGATCAGCCCAGAACTACATGGGAGGAGCTTGTGAATGATCTCAAGGCAGTTGGGACCACAGTCACGAAACCAATCATTGGTAACACAATACGCCTCCATGGATTGAAATCCTGCAGCGCTAGCAAGGTCCCCCTCCTCAAGAAGGTACATGTACAGGCCCATTTTATGTTTGTCAATGAACCTCTAAATTATTCAGAGAAGGATTGGGAGAGAATGCTCTGGTCAGACGAGACCAAAATTGAGCTCTTTGGAATTAACTCGACTCACCGTGTTTGGAGGAAGAAAAATGCTGACTGTGACCCTAAGAATGCCATCCTACAGTAAAGCACGGAGGTGGAAACATTATGCTTTGGGGTTGTTTCTCTGCTCAAGGTACATGCTGGCTTTGCCTCATTGATGGGCCAATGGACGGGGCCATGCCTTGTAAAATCTTGGATGAGAACCTTCTTCCCTCAACCAGAACACTGAAGATGGGTTATGGATGGGTATTCCAGCATGGCAATAACCCAAAATATACTGCCAAGGCAACAAAGGAGTGGCTCAAGAAGAAGCACATGAAGGTCATGGACTGGCGATAGACCTTAATCCTATAGAAAATTTATGGAGGGAGCTGAAACTTCGAGTTGCCTAGTGACAGCCAAGAGGCCTTAAGGATTTAGAGAAGATCTGTAAAGAAGAGTGGACCAACATCCCTCCTGAGATGTGTGCAAACTTGGGAACCAATTACAAGAAACTTCTTACCTCTGTGCTCGCCAACAAGGGTTCCTCCACTAATTACTAATGCAGGCCATAGACGGGGAGAAAAACGGCCGATTTTTCTTTTAAAAAACGAAAAATTGGTCGTTCAAGCGGCCGACGTTACCAGCAATGGTAAAAAAAAAATCGGCCGATTTTCATCCCGTCTACAGCCGGCAAAAAGTGTCCCTGCAGAGAGCTCTGCTATTTCTTTGACAGTTCTTTGACATTTACAGCTGTTGCAACATTGTATCTATTTGTATCCATTTAGGATACAGATGTTTTATTCGGAAACAAATAGATACAATGTTGCAACAGCTGTAAATGTCAAAGAACTGTCAAAGAAATAGCAGAGCTCTCTGCAGGGACACTTTTTGCCGGACTGGAATTCCTCTTATTTTTCATCCCTCTTCTTCTTCTTCTTCTTCTTCTTCTTCATCCTCTTCTTCTTCTTCTTCTTCATCATCATCCTCTTCTTCTTCATCCTCTTCTTCTTCTTCATCATCCTCTTCTTCTTCTTCATCCTCTTCTTCTTCCTCTTCTTCTTTTTCTTCTTTTTGTCTTCCTCTTGCAGGTCACTGCTCATGCGCAGATTTTTTATCGGTAAAAAAGCGCCCGATTTGCCCATCATTGCCGCGAAAATCGGCCGATCGGCAAAATCGGCCGATTTTTTTCCAACTTTACCGATAAAAAAAATCTGCCAAAATACCGAAAAACGGCCAAACAAATAGCCCACTAACGATCCGAAAATCGGCCGATTTTATTTTCGGCCGACAAAACGGCCGATTTTCGACCCATCTATGGCCTGCATTAGTCAGGTCTTGTTTGGGAATCAAATACTTTACTCCCTGAACTGCAACTCCATTTATAACATTTTGTACCGTGTGTGTTCTCTGGATTTTTGGTTGATATTCTGTCTCTATCATTTAAAATACACCTATGATAAAAATTATAGACCCTTCATTTCTTTGTAAGCGGGCAAACCTACAAAATCTGCCGGGGATCAAATAATTATTTTCCCCACTGGAAGATATCTAACATGTCACATTTCAAAATTGTGCAAGCTCGTGGAACGGTGCCAAGCTATGGTACTTAAAATCTCCACGAAGCTTTGAAAGCTTCTCCAGATTACCAGTTTAAAGTTTCATAGTAGGTCTGGTGTTAAAATGATTGCTCCCACTTTGATGTTTGTGGTGCTACCACACGTGTTGTGCGATTCCATTTACATATGCGTGTGGGACCAACACGTGCGTTTGCTGTTGTGCTCAAGCACAGTGGCACAGGGCCCTAGAAATTGTTAATATAGAATTGCTGCACTTAACAGTTGGTACTCGCAAAATGTCATAAACAGTCAAATTACATCAACATACTATCCTGGATCATCTGACAGTACACAGTCAATCATATTTAGTGGACGATCCGCAGTAGTCACATGTGAAAGCATCATGCATCACTTTATGCCAGCCATCTTCCCTTAAAAGTAACCCAGGATTATTACTATTCACTGGGATGGGATCTCTGCAGTCACCTCCTTTAGAGGTACATACCTCCTGGGACCCTCCAGGGGAATAGCCTCACCCATGGAAACTATGGCCTGGCCTGGAAGGCCTTTTACAACCTGCCCCAGCCCCCACCTCTATATGGGTCAGGAAGTCTACAGCTGGCTCTACCAGGGGTGTATTTACCACAAGGCAAACAAGACATTTGCCTAGGACAGCATTTTTCAGGAAGGGCAGCACTGTCCCTCAAAAGAAGGGATGGAAGAAGGGACACACGCGGCATGGGGACCTGGTGGGTTCCGAGAGAGGCTGTGGGTTTCATGATGGTGTATGCATAGCCTGACTCTCGTTCCTGGGGATGTCCGGAGCTGTGAAGGTGAGTGTATTTCTCTCTCATGCCATGGAGGATAGTGCCTGGTGTATGGGGGGGGGGGGGGGGGGTAGTGGTAGTGGAAGGCTTGCTCGGGTGGGAGGCAGGGGTGTTGTTGGTCAATGTCAGGCTCTCTCTGCAGGGGGTGTCAATTTTTGTGTTGCCTAGGGCAGCACAGAATCTAAATACACCACTGGACTCTACTGGGTGCAGGTCTACCTGCAAGAGAAAGGAGCCACCCTGAAACTGGAAACCTGGACAGTGGTCATGGCACCCAATAAACTTAATGGATCTTGTTACTTTCCATGGAGATATCACAAAAAGAGTTCATGGCAGGAATTTTACATTTTCTAACCTGACAATGTGCTAACTTGTGATAGTCATGTGCTCATTTATAGTACAAATATTAATTCTTCACAGACTTCAGCAAACATTAACATGTGATTAAGGTTGAGATATCAGTGTTCAGGTCAGGTAACCAGGTGAGGGTTCCAGGAAGATCATAAAACACGGACATTGTACACATAGATTAGTCAGTGTTACTATGCCAGTGATGATGGCCTCCTGAGGGACCTCCAACTGCCAACTTTGCCCATTTACAATGCATCAGATTAACACAGCAGTCTCCAAACTGCGACCCTTTGCCTTTGTCTTGCCCTTGGGGCACTAGTCCTCCCACTGACCCCAACGATGGGGCACTAGTCCTCCCACTGACCCCAACGATGGGGCACTAGTCCTCCCACTGACCCCAACGATGGGGCACTAGTCCTCCCACTGACCCCAACGATGGGGCACTATTCCTCCCACTGACACCAATGATGAGACACCATTCCTCCCACTGACACCAATGATGGGGCACTATTCCCCCCACTGACACCAATGATGGGGCACTACTCCTCCCACAGACACCAATGATGAGACACCATTCCTTTGACAGACACCAACAGTGGGGCATGATTTATCACACTGACACCAACGATGGAACATGATTCCTTCCACTGACACAAACATTGGGGCACTAGTCCTTCCACTGACACCAATCATGGGGCACTATTCCTTCCACTGATACCAATGATGGGGCACTATTCTTTTCACACCAATGTTGGATCACTATTCCTTCCACTGACACCAATGATGGGGCACTGTTCCTTCAACTGACACCAATGATGAGGCACTATTCCCCCCACTGACACCAATACTGGGACACTATTCCTCCCACTGACACCAATGCTGGGACACTATTCCTCCCACTGACACCAATGATGGGGCACTATTCCTCCCACTGACACCAATGATGGGGCACTATTCCTCCCACTGACACCAATGCTGGGACACTATTCCTTCCAGTGACACCAATGTTGGGTTGCTATTCCTTTCACTGACACCAGCGGTGTGGCACTACGCCTCCTACGGACACCAACCATAGGGTATTATTCCTTCCACTGACACCAATGATGGGATACTATGCCTTCCACTAACACCAACATTGGGGCGCTATTCCTTCCACTGACAGCAATGATGGGGCACTATTCCTCCCTATGACACCAACAATGGGACACTATTCCATCCACTGACACCAATGATAGGGCACTCTTCTATCCCCTGACACCAAAGATGGAACACTCTTCCTCCCACTGATACCAACAATGGGGCACTATGCCTCCCACTGACACCAATAATGAGGCACCCTTCCTTCGACTGACACCAACAACGGGGCATAATGTATCCCACTGACACCAAGCATGGAACACTACTGCCTCCACTGACACCAATGATAGGTTATTTTTCCTTCCAGTGACACCAACGATGGGGCACTACTCCTCTTACTGATACCAACATTGAGGCACTATTCTTCCCCTGACACCAATGATGTGGCTCTCTTCCTCCTACAGGGGCACCAACAATGAGGCACTATTCCTTTCACTGGCACCAATAATAGGGCATTATTCCTTCCAGTGACACCAACAATAGGGCACTATTCATGCCACTGCAACCAACATTGAGGCATTATTCCTCCCACTGATACCAATGATGGGACACCAATTCTGCCATTGATATCAACAATGGGGCACTATTACATCCACTGACACCAATGATGGGGAACTATGCTTCCCACTAAAACCAACAATGGGGCACTATTCCTCCCATTGACACCAACGATGGGGAACTATTCCCCCTCATACTGACCAGAGGTGCAATGTAATTTTTTTACCACTAGTTACCACCAAGCTTGGGGCATTTTCTATAGTCACTGGCCACAGTTTGGCCCTCTAAAATCTGAAGGACAGTAAATGGGCCCCATCTTTAGAAAGAAGATAATGTTGAAGATATTTCGTAACTTCTCCAAGACACTTCTGCAGTTGTCAGGAAGATACCCCAACATTTATATCCACACAGGTAGCAGTGACACCTAACTCCAATCACCATGGAATGTGCTAAATCTTTGATTGTGAGACGATGAGCCAATGTTTCAGGGCCACATGGTCACTATTTCATCAATGCACATAAGTGGTACAGAACTCCCTGGTGATTTATACCTTCAGCCATGTAAATCAAAGGATTGACACCTATGCAGATTTCATAATACTAGGGATGGGATTATGTAACTAGAACAGGGTGCCTCCACAACGTTTACACCTCCAATCTCCCATCCTGTTCTTGGACAATCAGCACTTGGCCTTGTGTGATAGTATGGTGCCCTGTCATGATATAAAAAGGGTTAAAAAGGGTTTTGTGTCACTCAGGATCCTCACCCAGGCAGGGTGAGAGACTATGGGGTGGGGGGGCAGCAAGGTTGGAGGGATGAATGGAGGGAATTTAGAGCAGAGCCTTAAGCCATAATGGCACAGTGTCAATCCATAATACAAACATCAATATGTTACAATTTGGGAGAACAATGAGCAAAATATCGGAGCACATAATACATCATCTATGTGGATGTGGAGGATCTAATAGCAGATGGCAATGAGGTGGGGAAGATGAAGGAGAACTACTCGTATTCACAGCATCTGCAGAGAGCTAAGGACATCAGCACCAGTGTGACAATGTCTGGCAGATGGTGCCATCATAGTGGTGGGGCATAATATCTTATTGGAGGAACATCCACCAATCAACTGTCTGCATCAACCCCAAGCACTGTAGCACCCACAAGGTGTAATCACCACCATAAAGTATTAAAAACTACTACAGCAGTGGCCCAGTGCTCTACTGAACAGGGTTATTGTAGAGGTGGGGAAGGAAGAGTGCTAAGGACATAAGCACTGGTGTGACAATGTCTGGAAAATGGTTCCACCAGGGGAGTGGGATATGATATCTTGTTGGAGGAAAAATCACTCATCAACTGTCTGTGTCAACCCCAAAGCACTATAGCACCCATGAGGAGTCATCATAAGTCATCATGCATGGAAAAACACTACAACAGTAGTCCAATGTTCTACTAAACAGGGTCATTGTGGTGGTGGAGAAGGCAGAGAGGTGCTACACTTTTATAAAGCATTTGCAGAGGGCTAAGGACATGAGTGGTGTGACAATGTCTGTAAAATGGTGCCACCAGGAGAGTGGGACATGATATCTTATTGGAAGAACATCCACCAGTTATCTGTCTACGTCACCCCCAAAAGACCATACCACCCATAGGAAGTCATCATAAGTCATCATAAAGTATAGAAAAATGCTTTGGCTAAAGTTCAATGCTCTACTGAACAGGGTTACAGTAGAGGTTGGGGAAGGCAGAGAGGTACTACACTGATATAAAGCATTTATAGAGCACTAACGACATGAGCACTGGTCTGACAATGTCTGGAAAATGGTGCCACCAGGATAGAGTGCCACCTCATCCCTTTAAAACCGAACACATATTAATTACACGGGTTCTGAGGCTAATTTAATACACATACATACCCCACTAACCTTAACAACCTTAGACCCATCTCCCTGCTGCCTTTCACTTCCAAGCTCCTTGAGCGCCTGGCCTACAATCGCCTAAGCGCCCACCTCACTGATAACAACCTCCTTGACCCCCTACAGTCTGGCTTCCGTCCCCTACACTCCACCGAAACCGCCCTACTTAAAATCACCAACGACCTGATAACCGCCAAAGCCAATGGCCACTATTCTATCCTCCTGCTCCTCGACCTCTCCGTGGCCTTCGACACTGTTGACCACCCTCTCCTCCTTGCCAAACTGCACTCCCTTGGCATCAGGGACGCTGTTCTCTCCTGGTTCTCCTCCTACCTTTCCCAACGCTCCTTCAGCGTCACCTAGAACACTGCCACCTCCCCCTCTCTGTTGGGGTCCCCCAAGGCTCTGTCCTCGGGCCCCTCCTCTTCTCCATCTACACCTCCTCCCTTGGCAAACTTATTCACTCCCACGGCTTCAATTACCACCTCTATGCCGACGACACACAAATCTACCTCTCCACCCCCCACCTCACCCCCTCACTCTCCGCCCGCATCGCCCACCTCCTAAACGACATATCAGAATGGATGTCGCTCCATTTCCTCAAACCTAACCTATCCAAAACCGAGCTCCTGGTCTTCCCCCCACCCCGAGCCCCCCCCCATCTTCTCCATCACTACTAACAACGCCACCATCTCTCCCACCCCACACACCAAAGTCCTGGGTGTCACCCTGGACTCCCACCTCTCCTTCCTACCCCACTTCCAACTGCTATCTAGATCTTGCAGGCTCCACCTCCGCAACATCTCCAAGATACGCACATTCCTCACCCCAGACACCACCAAACAACTCGTACACTCCCTCATCATCTCACGCCTGGACTACTGCAACTCCCTTCTCACTGGCCTACCCAAACGAACGCTATCCCCACTCCAGTCGATCCTAAACTCAGCGGCCAGACTCATCCACCTCACCAACCGCTCCACATCTGCCTCCCCCCTCTGCCAATCCCTTCACTGGCTCCTGATTGCCCAACGCATCAAATTCAAACTGCTAACTCTGACCTACAAAACCATTCACAACGCCGCCCTAAACTACCTAACTGACCTGATACCCAAATACTACCCTACCCGTGCTCTCCGCTCCTCACAGGACCTCCTACTCTCTAGCTCCCTGGTCTCCTCCCACGCCCGATTGCAGGACTTCCCCCATCCTCTGGAACTCCCTACCCCAATCCATCAGACTGTCACCTACCCTCCTCACCTTCAGGCGCACCCTGAAAACCCTCCTCTTCAGGGAAGCCTACCCCACCCTCACCTAACACCTGACCTCACCTAACAACTAACCTCCTCAACTCCTCCCACCACTCCATCCCCCACAGCCATTTCCTCCTGTACCACTTTCCCCTCCCTCCTAGATTGTAAGCTCGAAAGAGCAGGGCCCTCGAACCCCTCGTGTATTGTATTGTTACTGTCTTGTCTCATGTTATGTCCCCCTGCTACTGTACAGCGCTGAGCATACCCTTTGGCGCTATATAAATACTGTATAATAATAATAAACATAAGGCACTAAGTGAGTTTAGTTATCACCTTAATCAGCCACAGAACCTGCGTAATATGTGTTCGATTTTAAAGGGATGAGGTGGCAACCCTACACCAGGAGGATAGGGCATGATATCTTACTGGAGGAACTTACACCAATTAACTGTTTACATCACCCCAAAGCACCAGAGCACCCTTAGGGAGGCACCATAAGTCACTATAAAGTATGGAAAAATACTTTGGCTAAAGTCCAATGCTCTATTGGACAGGGTTACTGTAGAGGTGGGAAGACGGAGAGGTATTACACTTACAAAAAACATTTGCAGAGCACTAAGGACATGAGCATGGGTCTGACAATGTCTGGAAAATGGTGCCACCAGAAGAGTGGGACATGATATCTTATTAGAAGAACATCCACCAGTTACCTGTCTACGTCACCCTCAAAGCACCATAGCATCCTTAAGGAGTCACCATAAAGTATGGAAAAATGCTTCGGCTAAAGTCCAATGCTCTACTGAACAGGGTTACTGTAGAGGTGGGGAAGGCAGAGAGTACTACACTTATATAAAGCATTTGCAAAGTACAAGGACATGAGCATGGGTCTGACAATGTCTTAAAAATGGTGCCACCAGGAGAGTGGGACATGATATCTTATTGGAGGAACTTCCACCAGTTAACTTTCTACGTCACCCCCAAAGCATCATAGCACCCTTAAGGAGTCACCATAAGTCACCATAAAGTATGGAAAAATGCTTCAGCAGAAGTCTAATGCTCTACTAAGCAGGGTTATTGTAGAGATGGGAAAGGCAGAGTGCTAAGGACATGGGCACTGGTGTGACAATGTCTGGAAAATGGTGCCCCCAAGGGAGGTGGAGCATGATATCTTATTGGAGGAACATCCACCAGTTAACTGTCTGCACCAGCACCAAAGCACTATAACACCCATGAGGAGTCACCACTATAATGTATGGAAGATACTACAGGGGTCAGGGGAGGTCCATTGCTCTACTGAAGAGGGTTATTGTAGTCTTTACGTGCATTCTCTGATCTCCCAAAGTCTTGAAAGGACCCCAATATCTGTGATTTCTATCACAGTGCTGAAGTCTGGTCATTTCTACCTATGACCATGCCAGCTGCTACAGACCATACAATCGGAATCACATCCACATGTAAAAATGATATCGCTGTAGAGTATGTGAACAGGAAGTGGCAGAAAAGAACCCATAGCAGTCTCTTCTATCCACCAGAATATTCCACTTGTACCTGAATCATGAACGTTGGGTGGACTGACCCCATAACTACACAGATTGCTTAGGGAACTTACCGTCAATCTCTGTGCTGATGGATGGTAAGGGGTTCTATACCTCAGTCCTGTGCCGCAGCCTCCTGCACTTTGGAACAGGCCAGGCCATACAGTATAATATATTATATACCATGTAGCCAATGATTTACAGTTACAGTATGTATAGATATAATCATAGATAACACCGCCAAGTACTCATATTGTCCAACCTGTGCAATCACAGAGCAAAACAACGACAATTGCAGTTCAATTGTTAAGAAATAAGCATGGCTTTCTACACACTCCCTGATCTTCCTGAAAGCTACCTATGGATGATAATGAAGAAAAAGAATATAATTATTATATGTTTAATTAGTGGTTAATTGACAATATTAGATGCTGTACACTAAGGTTAGGTTTCAAATGTATTTGTTTATATGACAATAATATAATATTAGGTGCTTATATGCTAATGTTAGGAACCAATATTACACTATATTGCCAAAAGTCCTCCAAAATCATTGGATTCAGGTGTTCCAATCCCCTCCATATCATGTGATTCAGGTGTTCCAATCCCCTCCATATCATGTGATTCAGGTGTTCCAATCACCTCCATGGCCACAGGTGTATACAATCAAGCACTTAATCATGCAGTTCCAATCCCCTCCCAATCATGTGATTCAGGCGTTCCAATCCCCTCCCAATCATGTGATTCAGGTGTTCAAATCCCCTCCCAATCATGTGATTCAGGTGTTCCAATCCCCTCCATGGACACAGGTGTATACAATCAAGCACTTAATCATGCAGTTCCAATCCCCTCCCAATCATGTGATTCAGGCGTTCCAATCCCCTCCCAATCATGTGATTCAGGTGTTCCAATCCCCTCCATGGACACAGGTGTATACAATGAAGCCCCTAGGCATGCAGACTGCTTCTACAAACATTGGTGAAAGAATGGGTCGCTCTCAGGAGCTCAGTGACCCCAAGCGTGGTCCCGTGATAGGTGGCCACCTGGGCAATAAGTCCATCCGTGACATTTCCTGGCTACTAAATATTCCACGCTCAACTGTTAGTGGGATTATAACAAAGTGGAAGCAACTGGGAACAACAGCCACTAAGCCACCAAGTGGTAGGCCACGTCACATGACAGAGGGGTCAGCGCATGCTGAAGGTCACAGTGCGCAGAAGTCGCTAACTGTCTGTAGAGTCAATAGCTAAAGACCTCCAGACTTGGTGTGGCCTTCAGATGAGCCCAACAACAGTGCGTAGAGAGCTTCATGGAATGGGTTTCCATGGCCGAGCAGCTGCATCCAAGCCTTCCATCACCAAGTGCAATGCAAAGCGTTGGATGCCGTGGTGTAAAGCACGCCACCACTGGACTCTAGAGCAGTGGAGATGTGTTCTCTGGAGTGACCAATCATGCTTCTCTGTCTGGCAATCTGATGGACGTGTCTGGGTTTGGCGGTTGCCAGGAAAATGGTAATTGCCTGATTGCATTGTGCCAAGGGTGAAGTTTGGTGGAGTAGGGATTATGGTGTGGGGTTGTTTTTTGGGGGTTGGGCTTGGCCCCCTAGTTCCACTGAAGGGAACTCTTTAGACATCAGCATACCAAGACATTTTGGACAATTTCATGCTCCCAACTTTGTGGGAAGAGTTTGGGGAAGGCCCCTTTCTGTTCCAACATGACTGCGCACTAGTGCACAAAGCAAGGTCCATAAAGACATGGAGGAGCCAGTTTGGGGTGGAGGAACTTGACTGTCCTGCACAGAGTCCTGACTTCAACCCGATAAAACACCTTTGGAATGAATTAGAGCGGAGACTGCGAGCCAGGCCTTCTCAGAAGAGTTGAAGCTGTTATAGCTGCAAAGGGCGGGGCCAACTCAATATTGAACCCTACGGACTAAGACTGGGGGGCCATTAAAGTTCATGTGCGTGGAAAGGCTGGCCGACCAATACTTTTGCCAATATACAGTAAGGAACAGAAATATTTGAAATTCACATTGTAGGTGCATTCCCACTCTGAGAGACGGAATTTAAAAAAAACTTCAGGAAATCCCATTGTATGATTTGTAAAGAATGTATTTGTCTCGCACGGCTGAACAGAAGTATTTGAACACCTGAGAAACAGCAAGAATTCTGGCTCTCAAAGACCTGTTACTGTGCCTTTAAAAAGTCCACCTCTACTCCACTCATTCATCTAACTTAGTAGCACCTGTCTGAGCTCTTTAAAGACACCTGTCCACCCCACAGTCAGTCAGACGCCAACTACTACCATGGGCAAGGCCAAAAGACACCAGAGACAAAATTGTGGACCTCCTGGAAAGGGCTACAGGGCAATTGCCAAGCAGCTTGGTTAAAATAGATCAACTGTTGGAGCAATTGTTAGAAAATAGAAGAGGCTAAAGACGACTGTCAGTCTCCCTCGGACTGGGGCTCCATGCAAGATGTCACCTCGTGGGGTATCACTGATGATAAGAAAGGTGAGGAATCAGCCCAGAACTACAAGGGAGGAGCTGGTCAATGACATGAAGAGAGCTGGGACCACAGTTTTAAAGGTCACTGTCGGTAGAACACTACGCCGTCATAGTTTCCAATCATGCATTGCACGGAAGGTTCCCCTACTCAAGTCATCACATGTCCAGGTGCGTCTGAAGTTTGCCAGTGACCATCTGGATGATCCAGAGGAGGCATGGGAGAAAGTCATGTGGTCAGATGAGACCAAAGTAGAACTTTTTGGTCTAAACTTCACTCGTCGTGTTTGGAGGAAAAAGAAGGATGGGTTGCATCCCAAGAACACCATCCCTACTGTGAAGCATGGGGGTGGTAAGATCATGCTTTGGGGGTGCTTTTCTGCGAAGGGGACAGGACGACTGCACTGTATTAAGGAGAGGATGAATGGGGCCATTTATTGTGAGATTTTGAGCAACAACCTCCTTCCCTCAGTCAGAGCATTGAAGATGGGTCGTGGCTGGGTCTTCCAACATGACAACGACCCGAAGCACACAGCCAGGAGAACCAAGGAGTGGCTCCGTAAGAAGCATATCAAGGTTCTGGAGTGGCCTAGCCAGTCTCCAGACCTAAATCCAATAGAACATCTTTGGAGGGAGCTGAAACTCCGTGTTGCTCAGCGACAGCCCCGAAACCTGACAGATCTAGAGGAGATCGGTGTGGAGGAGTCGGCCAAAATCCCTGTTGCAGTGCAAACCTGGTCAAGGACTACAGGAAACGTCTGACCTCTGTAATTGCAAACAAAGGCTTCTGTACCAAATATTAACACGGATCTTCTCAGGGGTTCAAATACTTCTGTTCAGCCGTGCAAGACAAATACATTCTTTACAAATCATACAATGGGATTTCCTGAATTTTTTTTAAAATTCTGCCTCTCAGAGTGGGAATGCCCTACAATGTGAATGTCAGACCCCTCCATGATGGAGAAGTGGGAGAACTTGCAGAATCGCAGGGGGTTCAAATACTTCTGTTCCTCACCGTAGTGTAGTTGCTTATATGCAAATGTTAGATTTAAACAAAAATATAGGAAATAAAAAACAGAAGTCACAAAGATGTGACAAGTCTTAGTATGGCTCCTCTGACACGTGCTTGTCTGCTCTATGCAGTGTGTCCAAGAAGATGCAGAAAATTAGATCTTAGCTCTCTATGAGAAAGCACCTGTCAAAGAGTATATGGAGGAATATCCTCGTGTCTCCATGTGTCCTAATGTGTGTATATTAAGGTGTGTCCATAGGTGTGAATAAATGGATCCGCTGCCATCTCTTAAGATGTCTCTTTATGTTACATGTAGACATCACAAATCTCATAACTGAGGACCTTGTATGGTAAACATTCATACTGCTGACTACAACGATTTGCATTTGTAGCCCTGTTTTGGGGGGGTATGTGAAATGGCCCACACCAAACAGGCTATGGCGCTAACCTGTATATGAGTAGGCAATCCTGAGGCTTCGCTATATGGAAGAGGGGGTTGTGATAATACAAATGGCAGTGCCTCCACCTAGAATAGGGATCCTGCAATTGAGGAGACTCACCCCTTTCTAGGAATGTAACAGGGAGACAACCTAAAGTAACTATACATAGCAGTATTAATGCACCCAGCTTATATTTCTAACATGGAAACATGTCACCCACCTGTATGAGATTAATGCAAAGTTTATATAAAGCAGCCACATAAACAGGAGGCATAAGAAGAACATTCAGGAATGACAATTTAGCATAAATTGGGAGGTTGCAGTTATACCCGGGTATATGTGCATGTGGTATACAGAATACCTCCAACCATGGGTTATAGGCAGTCCGGTTGCAGGGGCCCCTGGAGAGGTGAGA
The DNA here is from genome assembly GCF_062004578.1 of Staurois parvus. NCBI lineage: Eukaryota > Metazoa > Chordata > Amphibia > Anura > Ranidae > Staurois > Staurois parvus. Next base: position 37,289 of record NW_028319131.1, read on the forward strand.
GTCAATAAGATGCACGCTTCCACTTCAGATGTTGCGATGGCGTCCAAGTAACACGTTCTATGCGGATGATTGCACTGCTTGTCTGAAGATCAGCGATGCATCACCTAAAAGGATAAAATGCCCTATCTATCCTCACTCTTAGTCCCTATCCCTAAACTGGGCTGTCACTGCAACCGGGCCTCTATCTGTCTAAGTGGCCATCGGATGCCTAACCTACCTCTAGCCTAATCTATCCAACGCTCCCTATGCTAATCCTAGCTAAAGGGAGATCCAGACCAATAAGGGTGCTATGGCTTTAAGCAAAGAGGCTGCAAAGATACACTGCAATTAACAGAAAGTTCACCTGACAGTCTTATGCAGCTGAAAACACTGATCTATATATATATATATACAACTATAAGGATTCTGCAGTGTAAATAGAATAATGATAATGAACCACAAATCTCTCTCTTACAGAGATATTAGGGTTCCTATACAGAAATTGAAATATAACAGAGGCAGACCTAATCTGCTTCAGTAACAACTACCGTATTTGCCGGCGTATAAGACGACCCCCTACTTTTCCTGCTAAAATGTAGTGTTTGGGCTATACTCGCCGTATAAGACTACCCCTCTTCCAATGCACACCAGTGGGAGGAATAGTGCCCCATCATTGATGTCAGTGGGAGGAATAGTGCCCCATCATTGGTGTCAGTGGGAGGAATAGTGCCCCATCATTGGTGTCAGTGGGAGGAATAGTGCCCCATCATTGGTGTCAGTGGAAGGAATAGTGCCCCATCATTGGTATTAGTGGCAGGAATAGTGCCCCATCATTGGCATTAGTGGCAGGAATAGTGCCCTATCATTAGTATCAGTGGAGGAATAGTGCTCCATCATTGGTGTCAGTGGGAGGAACAGTGCCCCATCATTGGTGTCAGTGGGAGGAATAGTGCCCCATCATTGGTGTCAGTGGGAGGAATAGTGCCCCATCATTGGTATCAGTGGGAGGAATAGTGCCCCATCATTGGTATCAGTGGGGGGAATAGGTGCCCCATCATTGGTATCAGTGGCAGGAATGGTGCCCCATCATTGGTATCAGTGGCAGGAATAGTGCCCCATCATTGGTGTCAGTGGGAGGAATAGTGCCCCATCATTGGTATCAGTGGGGGGAATAGGTGCCCCATCATTGGTATCAGTGGCAGGAATGGTGCCCCATCATTGGTATCAGTGGCAGGAATAGTGCCCCATCATTGATGTCAGTGGGAGGAATGGTGTCCCATCATTGGTGTCAGTGAGGGGTGGAATAGTGTCCCATCATTGGTGTCAGTGGGGGGTGGAATAGTGCCCCATCGTTGGTGTCAGTGGGGGGGGGGAATAGTGCCCCATCATTGGTGTCAGTGGGGGGGAGGAATAGTGCCCCATCGTTGGTGTCAGTGGGAGGAATAGTGCCCCATCATTGGTATCAGTGACACCAATGATGGGGCACTATTCCTCCCACTGAGACTTGCTGACCCTGTTCTCGTATGGTGCTGCTGCAGCCAGCATATGTGGTTGCAGCAGCACCTCTACACAGAACACTTACCTGCTGCTCCGGCACTCAATTTTCGCGGGGCCGCTTGGCTCCGCCCCTTCGCCGGTGATTGGCCGCCTGTGTGCCTTTCCTGAGCTACAGTTCTGGCGGCCAATCACCGGTGAGGAGGCGGAGCCGAGCAGCCGCACGAACATCCAGTGGCCGAACTGAAGGAGACGCCGCGCTTCCTGGACCGGATCGTCGTGGGACTGGATCCAGGTAAGAGACATCAGCCCCTGCAAACCCCTGTACTTAATGCCGCAGCCCCCCTAAACATGTGTACCGGCGTATAAGACGACCCCCGACTTTTGAGAAGATTTTCAAGGGTCAAAAAGTCGTCTTATACGCCGGCAAATACGGTAGATAGATAGCAGCCTTGTTAATCTGGATCAATACTCACAGAATCACCATACAGTTCTCCCCAGATACACAACACATGGCAGGCTGGCACCCTCTGCCTGGAAAAACAAAACTATATCATATCCTGGGGTTTCTTGACCTCCTTGCAGGGGCAGGAAGCACACCTAGGGACTTGTCTGTAATGGGACCTCTATGGTAGTGGCTGTATATGAATGTAAACAAACCACAAGTAGTGTATAAAATAACGGTTCCCTACACATTGAAGGGAGAGGGGACTAAACTTAGAGTCATATGTACTTTGATTGACAAGCCCACATGTAATTCTCTGTTCTTGTTCTGAAACATGACTTTACTGACTAAATCCCTCAGTAAAGTTGTATAACCAAAAATCTATTCATTTACAATATAGCACTACCTCCTTAGGGATTGCTGATGAATTTGGGTCCCCCTATAGTCCTGCACAGCCAGTCAGTTAGCATTTTCCACACAAGCTTTCATTCACAGGCAGAAATCAGGCCTTGAGCGTGGGTTTTGTTGTTTTATTGAGGGACTAAACTTGGATGGGGTGTGTAGGATGCCCAAGAAAACCGAAATCTGAGGACAAACTTCCTGAACTATTTACAACTTCTTCTCTCTGACACAGTCTCTGTTGGAGTTCAAGCCAGCAGCTCCCGTTGTACCACCCCAGATCTTAGATAAAGTCCTCTTCACCCAGCAATCTGGAGACTTTCTTCCTGAGCAAGGGATCTGGCTGCTGTTCCTTTATGTAAGCTGTACAGCCACTAGCAGAGGGCTAATCTGGTTTCCCACCAGAGTGCTCCTTCCCCTATCTGCCCAGGGGGTGCAGGTGTACTCACTCAGATTCTCCCCTGTACCGCTTGTGGAATGGCTGCTGTTACAAGGCCTATCAGCTGGGCTGCTCCTTCCCTGCCATGGTCCTCGGTCATGGGGCCAGCGAGTCATGGGTTTTCCTCCTTTCCAGCTCCAGGCTCACAGGCAGGCGCCATCTCTCCCACCACCACTCTCCTGCTACTGAGCAGGCTCCAACACTTTTTAAGGGAGTCCAGCCCCTTGCCAAGCTTTCTGTTGGGCATTGGCCAAGGTCCCTCAAAAGTGCAGCCAACCACTCCTCAGATACACCAACTGCCTCCAAGGCCCTCCTCAGAAAGCCTCAGAGCAGGGGGAAATTCCAAAAGGGCGGGGCTGCAAAGTTTCTCATTCCTGACCAAAATTTGACCCCTCTGACTATCTCACCTAAGCTGCTAATCAGATCCTCACTAGCCATCAGGGTCTAGCTCACCCTAGCTAAATGAGGAGGGTGCTACAACAACACATTATTAACCTGTACAACAAAGGTTAAACAAATACACACAGATACTACAACAATATACTATCTCATGCTAATTTCTGAACAACAGTATGTATATATTATTTCTCTATTCCTGTCCACTACAGACACCCACCACAGCCTACACCAGAGATCTTCTAACCAGCTATGTCCACCTGCAGATATTTCCTAAATACTTTCTTGTTACACCCAGTGTTCTGTATATCACATCATTGTGTTGAGTAGGGGGCCAGCTATTTGGAATTCACTGCAATTGCACCCTTAATAAAGAATTTGATGTGTGTCATGTTTGTTAAGAATAAAGATTCTCTATAAACCACTGCAGCCTTTTTAGCTTCTTGAAGAACACCAGGGAAGGTCTCCTCCGTTCTCCCTTTGATACACATATGCCGGTAAGTTCTTTCATGGTGTTTGTTAAAGTCACATATATATTTATCGCATTTTAATATATTTAATATGATGTGTAGGTAGCTGTTTGTAGGAAATGTCTTTAATTCATGCATTTGTGGGAGATATGTATACAAGCATATTGCAACTTCCATTTATGTGATTGCATTGCAGTTTACAGAACTATTCACAGAAGTAAATTCAGTTTTGGAATGAAACACAATGCTGCTTCTGTCAGTTTTGTTAACTAGCTGTCGGCTAACCATTAGGACAGCATACCCAACTTCCAGCTAGTTAACTTTACTCCAGAAACATGTCTGACTGTCAGAGCCTGGGATCGAACCTGGTCCTTCTGCAGTGGGAGGCAATGTTTCTTCTCACTGAGCTATCTGGAATGCTGGACAGCTCCCTTGACAATTCTTGGATAATCCTGCCTTGTGCCTTGTTTTCTCTTGAACCTTGAACCCCTTGCTCCTCCCATGAACTTCCTTATAAAAGCCATGTCCATGCACTTCCTCCTTGCCAGATTATTGTGCCTTCCCAGCCAATATCCCGCTTACTGTTCCTGCTGCTGTCTTCATCTACGTTACCAACCTTTGGCTTGCTACTGACTACGATTCTGCCTCATCCTATCTACTACCATTGGTGACCGACCCTTGGTTTGTGACTGACTCTGCTTCTGTTTGATCCCTGAACTGTTTGATCCACTATTGGTTTCCAGCCTACTCATTCCCTGGTGGGGTGATCTTGAGATCTGCGACCTGGCATTCACACGCAGCCAAATCCATCTCCACCATTAGGAGCTCTGGGGAAGACCGGTGGATGCTTAGACCCCGCACCTCAGGTGAGCCTGCATCATTCCCAGGGTGGGCTGCTGGTGTACCAATCCTGCTGGTTTCAGGTAAGCCTTACAACTGCTGTAGCAACTGGTCTCTGAACCTGACCGCAGATCATGACAGAATAATCTGGCCTAAAACATGGAGGCCGCTATAGCAAATGCCATGGCTCCTGTCAGGCAGCAAATTTTAGAGCTGCAAGAGTTTGGTGTTACCTACCAAGAACAATTTTCTGAACTGCAAGGTATAGTAGAAAGGCAACAGAGAGAGATTCAGGCTCTGCAGAGGCAACTGCTGAACCGTGATGATCCTAGCTCACATATGCCCCAACCATCTAAGTTTAATGGAGACCGCCGCCACTACAGGGGTTTCCTTAATCAATGTCGCATATATTTCCAAATGTACCCTGCTGCGTTTCCTTCAGAGAAAAAGAAGGTAATGTTTATTATTGGGCTTCTGACTGGGGAAGCTCTAGCTTGGGTCTCCCCTTGATATAGAGCAGAACCATAGCATTCTGAATAATTTTGATACCTTTTTGACCGCGATGAATCAGGTTTTTGATGATCCCAACCATTGTGCTACTGCCAAAGCAAAATTGCATAGTCTGCGGCAGGGTAGACGCTCGGTCACTGAATACACAGCCAAGTTCAGAAGTTGGGTTGCAGATACCACTTGGAACCCTGCAGCACAAAAGAGCCAGTTCCGCCAAGGGCTTTCTGAACAGGTAAAGGATGAGCTTGCCAGAGGTGATACTCCTAATGATCTTGAGGAATTCATCCAATTGTGTATCCGAATCGATCAAAGACTTATAGAAAGGAGAAGCTGGGAACACTTGGAAGTAATAGGGGCATGCATCTCTCTGCTAGTCCGTTTGTTCAGCAGGATTCAAGAGTCTCTCTGGGTCCTAACACTCCTGAGCCCATGCAGGTTGATGCGATCAAGAGATCCATTTCCATCCAGGAGAAAGAGAGAAGACGTTCAGAGAACTTATGTCTTTATTGTGGGGATTCTGGTCATTATGCAATTAATTGTCCTAACAAGGTTAAAAGAACTATTGCTGTGACTGATGTGATTGAGCCTGAACACATAAACTCTATAAGCCAGTCTGTCTCCCCACTGATTCCTGAAGAGAATAAAGTGAACTCCCTACTTTCTCACTTTGTTATCCCTATTAAACTTGTATCTGAGGGCCGTGAAATCTCCTGCTCAGCTATGCTGGACTCCGGGGCGGGGGGGAACTTTATGGATATAGAGTTTGCCAACAGCAATAATATTAAAGCAAGAGACACATTTACCCCTATTGATATGGAGACAGTTGATGGGTCACCCTTATCTTCAGGACCTGTTACCCATAAAACGGTCCCCCTGAAACTGTCGTTTGAGGCTGACCATTGTGAGACCATCAGCTTTCAGCTGATTACATCACCCAAGTTTCCCATCATCCTGGGCATTCCTTGGTTCTCCACTCACAATCCTTCCATCAACTGGGGAGCACGGACTATAGATTTTACGTCTTCCCACTGTAAAAAATATTGCAAAAAACCTTGCCAACCAAGTCCGTCACCAACCAAGGAGGCGCTAAGTGATATAGTGGCTATCCAGTCATATGACAATTTGCCCCCACATTACCATGAGTTCCAGGATGTCTGTGACAAGAAAAATGCAGATAAATTGCCCCCTCTTCACCCATATGATTGCCCCATTGAGCTGCTCCCAGGGGCAGAAATACCTTTTGGCCGCCTGCTCAATCTGTCAGAACCTGAACTAAAAGTACTCAGGGAGTGGGTCGATGATAATTTGGGAAAAGGCTTTATTAGACACTCAACTTCTCCTGCGGGGGCAGCCCTGTTCTTCGTTAAAAAGAGACTCCGCCTTGCGTCCATGCATTGACTACAGAGACGTGAATAAAATCACTATTAAAAACCGCTATCCATTACCCTTAATCTCGGAAATGTTGGAAAGACTTCGTTCTGCCAAGATCTTTACCAAGCTTGATCTACGAGGGGCATATAACCTTGTCCGCATTCGTCAAGGAGACAAATAGAAAACTGCCTTCACAACCAGGTATGGGCATTTTGAATCCTTGGTGATGCCGTTTGGACTCTGCAACGCCCCTGCAACATTTCAACATTTTATCAACTATGTCTTTCGTGATCTGTTGGACCAATTTGTAATTGCCTATCTGGATGATATCCTTCTCTTTTCCAATAATTGGGAAGAGCACCGCAAACATGTTTGCACAGTTTTCGAAAGATTAAGGAAGAATAGACTTTACATTAAATTGGAGAAATGTGAGTTTGAACAAACCCAGATCCAGTTCTTAGGCTATATAATTTCTCCAGAGGGAGTGAGCATGGACCCCGAGAAGGTCAAAGCAGTGGTAGATTGGTCAGCACCCAGAAATGTTAAGGAAATTCAACGTTTTGTCGGGTTTGCCAACTTCTACAGAAAATTTATAAGAAACTTCTCTAGAGTGATAGCTCCAATCACACAGCTTACAAATAAAGGGGTACCCTTCATGTGGACCTCTGAGGCACAAGCTGCGTTTGAAAAGCTGAAGACTCTTTTCACTTCCGCACCAATCTTGGTACATCCTGATCCTGAACTACCCTTTATAGTGGAAGTGGATGCCTCCAATTCTGCCGTGGGAGCGATCCTGTCTCAGCGAAGTGATGAAAAGATGCAGCTTCATCCTTGTGCCTATTTTTCCCGTTTGATGTCTCCAGCCGAAAGAAATGATGACATTGGGAATAAAGAGCTACTGGCAATTAAGGAAGCCTTTTCGGAATGGAGGCATCTGCTAGAAGGGGCTAATCACCCTGTAACTGTTCTCACTGACCATAAGAATCTGGAATTTGTTCGCTCGGCCAAGAGTGTCTTCTAGACAAGCACGTTGGTCGCTATTCTTTTCTAGATTCAATTTTATCATTTCATATCGACCTGGATCGAGGAATGGCAAGGCCGATGCCTTAATAAGGATGCTGTCTGAGCCTCCCCAGGAGGGTAATTCCGAATGTTCAATCCTAACCCAAAAGAACTTTCTAGGGGCCACAAGTGCAAAGACATTCTTGAGTCTTCTCAAAGAGGGGTATGAGAACGACCCACTTCTCAGTGATCCTCCTAGAGACATTAACCTTGAGTACAAGAACGGGTTTTGGACTCTAGAGCATCGTCTCTATGTACCTGAGTCGGCTCGGGTGGAAGTCCTCAAATTAGTGCATGACTCCAAACTGGCGGGACACTTTGGGATGTCAAAAACAGAGGATCTTCTGGCACGTTCCTTCTGGTGGCCTTGTTATAAGAAAGATATCAAAAGCTACGTGGCCTCTTGTTTGACATGCGCACGTCATAAGACACCCCGAGCTTCTCCTTTGGGGTTGCTCCAACCACTTCCTGTTCTATCAAGGCCGTGGGGGTCAATTTCTATGGACTTTATAGTCAAATTACCTCCTGCAAGAGAAATGACTACGATCTTGGTCGTTGTCGACCGCCTTACTAAAATGGCTCATTTCATACCGGTTAAGGGGGTACCGTCTGCTGAACAAACTGCGGAGTTGATGGTTCGAGATGTTTTTAAATGACATGGAATCCCTGATGATGTGGTATCCGATAGAGGAGTACAATTTACTTCAAAATTTTGGAAAAGCTTTTGTTCAGCTTTAGGGGTAACCGTTAACCTGTCCTCTGCTTTTCATCCACAGTCTAATGGTCAGACTGAGAGGACCAATCAAACTTTGGAACAGTACCTTCGGTGTTTTGTCAGTTATCTTCAGGATGATTGGGTGGACTATCTACCTACGGCAGAGTTTGCCTATAACAATGATAAACATAGCTCCACCTCCCAAAGCCCCTTTTTTCCTCAATATGGGGTATCATCCAGTTTTTATCCCGGATCTCCCTATCACAACTCAAATTCCTGCTGTTGCCAACAGATTAACTACATTGCAGGAGATTCAGGCGAAGTTGATCGAGACCTTGGGGAAGGTTCAGGAAAATTATAAAAGAGCTGCCGACAGTCATCGCAGATCACTTCCTATCTTTCATGTGGGTGACAAGGTTTGGCTATCTACCAAAAATCTGAAGGTTCATGTTCCAGCTGCAAAGTTGGGCCAAAAGTTTGTGGGACCTTTCCAGATTTCTGCTCAGATCAACCCAGTCACCTTTCGCTTAAAACTTCCTGACAGTATGAAGATTCACCCTGTGTTTCATGTATCACTTTTCAAACCATTTCATGAACATCCTTTCTCTGGAAGAATTCTTCCTCCTTCCTTCACCTGTTGAAGTACAGGGTGAAGAAGAATATGTGGTAGAGAAGATTCTTGATTCTAGGATGTTTAGAGGAAATTGCAGTATCTTGTCCAATGGGAAGGATATGGGCAAGAGGAAAATTCTTGGGAGCCTGAAGAAAATGTTCCTAGATTGACAAGAGAACTTCACCAGAGGTTTCTTCACAAGCCTGGTCCTAAGATGTGCAGGGGACGTCCTGTGAGGAGGGGAGTACTGTCAGAGCCTGGTATCGAACCTGGTCCTTCTGCAGTGGGAGGCAGTGTTTCTTCTCACTGAGCTATCTGGAATGCTGGACAGCTCCCTTGACAATTCTTGGATAATCCTGCCTTATGCCTTGTTTTCTCTTGAACTTGAACTCCTTGCTCCTCCCATGAACTTCCTATAAAAGCCATGTCCATGCACTTCCTCCTTGCCAGATTATTGTGCCTTCCCAGCCAATATCCCGCTTACTGTTCCTGCTGCTGTCTTCATCTACGTTACCGACCTTTTGGCTTGCTACTGACTACGATTCTGCCTCATCCTATCTACTACCATTGGTGACTGACCCTTGGCTTGTGACTGACTCCGCTTCTGTTTGATCCCTGAACTGTTTGATCCGCTGTTGGTTTCCAGCCTACTCATTCCCTGGTGGGGTGATCCTTAGATCTGCGACCTGGCATTCACACGCAGCCAAATCCATCTCCACCATTAGGAGCTCTGGGGAAGACCGGTGGATGCTTAGACCCCACACCTCAGGTGAGCCTGCGACATTCCCAGGGTGGGCCGCTGGTGTATCAATCCTGCTGGTTTCAGGTAAGCCTTACAACTGCTGTAGCAACTGGTCTCTGAACCTGACCGCATATCGTGACACTGACGTTATCTCTAGCTTACTCTTAACTGAAGAACTCCCGGGCCCCTTCTCTTCTCCATCTACACCTCCTCCCTCGGCCAACAGATACACTCCCACAGCTTCAACTACCATCTCTATGCCGATGACACTTAAATCTATCTCTGTACCCCTCACCTCACCCCCTCGGTCTCAGCTCGAATCACCAGCCTACTGAACGACATATCAGATTGGATGTCACTCCATTTCCTCAAAGTAAACCTTGCTAAAACCGAGCTCCTAGTTTTCCCCCCAGCCCGCGCCCCCCCCCGACCTCTCCATCACGACCAACACCACCATCAACCCCACCCCGCAAGCCAGAGTACTTGGAGTCATTCTAGACTCCAATCTGTCTTTCCAGCCCCAGATCCAATCGCTGACAAATTCATACAGACTCCACCTCCGCAACATCGCCAAAATACATCTCTTCCTAACTCCAGAAACCACAAAGCAACTCATCCACTCCCTCATCATATCACGACTTGATTACTGCAACTCCCTCCTCGCCGGCCTACCCCAACACAGGCTATCTTTGCTTCAGTCTATCCTGAATTCTTCGGCCAGACTCATCGACCTCAGCAACGGCTCTGTATCCGCCTCCCCCCTCTGCCAATCCCTCCACTGGCTTCCGATTGCCCAACGCATAAAATTCAAAATATTAACATTGACATACAAAGCTGTTCATAACACTGCCCCAAACTACATCACCGACCTGATATCCATCTACCACCCAACACGCACACTCCGCTCCTCACAAGACCTCCTACTCTCCAGTTCCCTGGTCTCCTCCTAGGGGTATGTTCACTAGACAATTCAACCTAACCTACCTTTACTTGTTAACCTGGCCATACACTAGTAGAATTGCCTTCAACATTTTGTTCTATTTTGTAATGGCTAGAGGGGTCAAATCAACTTTTGTTTTCAAATATATTGACGAAAGGAGTGGGATGGAAACTTTCTCTCAAACAAATGACTTTCTAACAGTGTATGTGGTGTTTCTTCAGGAAAGTCCATTCACTACAAAATCAAATGTTAACTGCAAACCAAATTTTGAAGTATCTTTTTGAACATTCATCAAGTCATCAAATGTACTGAACATCTTGAATTTGTGCAAACATTTGTTCAAAATTCTTCTAGTGTATGGCCAGTTTTAAAGTCCAGCTCTACCTACCTATAAAATTGCACAACCCCCTCCCAGATTCCCAAAAACTAGCAGTGCAGAACACAACAGGGAAAAGGCAGTGCACATGTTTCAGCTGTCAGTGGGGTTCCCTGCTGATAGCTGAATGTAAAAAGAATTGTCGGCATTGCCCAACAATTAAGAATTAAACAAAAAAAAAAAAACAGTGTGGAGTCCCCCCTCCCATCCATACCAAGCCCTTCAAAATGTAAAAAAAAATGGCGTGTGGGTCCCCCCCCCAAATCCGTACCAGACCCTTATCCGAGCATGCAGCCCAGCAGGTCAGGAAAGGGGGGGATGAGTGAGCGCCTCCCTCCTGAACCATACTAGGCTACATCCCTCAACATGGGGGGTGATTTGGGGCAGAGGAGCTCCCCCCCAAAGCATCTTGTCCCCATATTGATAGGGACAACGGCCTCTTCCCCACAACCATGGCTTGTGGTTGTGGGGGTCTGCGGGTGGGGGGCTTGTCAGAATCTGGAAGCCGAAACATGACATCCCAGAGGTGTTCTATTGGATTTAGGTCAGGCGAGAGTGGGGTCCGTTCAATGGTATAAATTCCTTCATCCTCCAGGAACTGCCTGCATACTCTCGCCACATGAGGCTGGGGATTGTCGTGCACTAGGAGGAACCCAGAACCCACTGCACCAGGAGGAACCCAGGACCCGCTGCACCAGGAGGAACCCAGGACCCACTGCACCAGGAGAAACCCAGGACCCACTGCACCAGGAGAAACCCAGGACCCACTGCACCAGCGTAGGGTCTGACAATGGTCTGATACCGGTCCTGCTGATGGGTTAAGGACCTTCTACGGCCCTGTGCAGCTCTTCTAGTGTCACTGCCTGTCTCCTGGAATCTCCTCCATGCTCTTGAGACTGTGCTGGGAGACACAGCAAACCTTCTGGCAATGGCACGTATTGATGTGCCATCCTGGAGGAGTTGGACTGCCTGTGCAACCTCTGTAGGGTCCAGGTATGGCCTCATGCTACCAGTAGTGACACTGACCCGAGCCAAATGCAAAACGAGTGAAAAACAGTCAGAAAAGATGAGTAGGGGAAAAAATTTCAGCGGCCTCCACCTGTAAAACCATTCCTGTTTTGGGGGTCGTCTCATTGTTGGCCATCTAGTGCACCTGTTGTTAATTTCGTTAACACCAAAGCAGCTGAAACTGCTGAACACCCCCCTCTGCTACGTACCTGACCAGATCCATACCCCAGGAGTGTCATTGACTTGATGCGACTCGGATTACAAAGTCTTCCTTTCATTTTTTTGAGCCGTGTATAAGGTTGCATTCACACTTCAGCAATTTGTAGCTTGAAGCTCCAAAAAACCTCAAACTTAAAAAATCAATTGTTCTTTATGGTGCCTGTTCACACCTGACCGCGCAAACAGGCACCATAGAGAACAATTGATTTTATAAGTTTGAGCTAATTTGGAGCTTCAAGCTACAAATCGCTCAAGTGTGAGTGCAGGCATCTACTTTCCCTAACACCTTGGAGATGATTTACTAAAGCCAAATAGACTGTGCACTTTGCAAGAGCAGTTACTCCAGAGCAGGGGTGGACTGACCATTTGGAAACCCGGGCACTGTCCGAGGGCCCGGGGTCAGTAGGGGGCCCCATGCACCTGGTACCTTTTTCATAGGCTTTTTTGAGTTTGGGCAAGGACACAGGGGCCCCATGATCCCCTATTGCCCGGGGGCCCCATGAGTTGTCAGTCCGCCCCTGCTCCAGAGCTTAAGTGAGCAGAAGCTCCGCCGGCCTCCATCATCCAATCACGGGCAAGCAAAAATGCTTTTTTTTTTTTAATTTTCCTTGCATGTGATTGGGTATTCTTTGCAAAGAGAAGCTTTTCCTCATTTACTGAGCTCTGGAGCAACTGCACTTGCAAAGTGCACAGTCTATTTTCCTTTAGTAAATCAACCCCCGTGACTTCTTCTGATCGTCAGCTCCATCTAGTGACCAGAATGCAGCATAATTCTTCATCAATGTATTTCAAAGATAAAATATTTAGCATCTCGGCCACTAGATGTTGATCATGGTAAGTCATGATATCAGAGAAATGACGGGGAATATTCCTGCAGCCTGGAAGAGGCCTTGTGACAATCATTCAGCAAATGTTTTAGGATAGACGCCTTTTGTTTTGTTTTTTTTACCCACAGAAAGTTTTTATGATGATATTTTGTTATGTGTTCCTTTCAGCTTCACATGGTACAGAATGTCTCTCTTCTTTACAAAGCTCAGAGAACATGACTTCTCTAGGACCAAGATAGCTGAGCTTGGCTCTGGTGACCCGCCAAGGATCCTAGAAGGAACAGAACATTGTCCTGAACACAGCTTGGTCATCATTACACCGCAGATAATGAAGTGTCTTCTGGAACCTCCGGCTCCTGGTAATATTTTACAGACTAGAATTATAGCTTGGAGTGACCCTGAGACACAACTGACACCATGAGACTGGATTGTGACACGCACATGGCTGGAAATCAAGTCTTAATGCTTTAGGAATTCAGCCTATTTTGTGTTGGCCTTGTGATAAGAAATCTGGGCAAAATGGAAAATTCCGTATACAGCTTCTTTTATTTCTTACGGGATCCATATTCTGTAACTGGAGGTCATAAACGAATGGCCCAATCAGAAAACAAGGCATGGCAACAAGTAAGCCAAAGAAATGCCCCCCCTGTTCAAAAGTCTGCCTCCCCTTAATTCTTAATACTGTGTATTGCCTCCTTTAGCATCAATAACAAGGTGTAGTCTTCTGTAATAGTTGTCTATGGGGCCCCGAATTCTTGCGGGTGGTAGAGCTGCCCATTCGTCTTGGCAAAATGCCTCCAGGTCATGCAAAGTCTTTGCTCGCCTTGCACGAACCGCAAGTGGCTTGATGTTATTAAGGTCAGGAGACTATGGTGGCCACTCTAGAACCTTCACCTTTTTCTGCTGTAACCACTGAAGGGTCACCTTGGCCTTGAGCTTGGTGTCATTGTCATGCTGGAAAGTCCAGGAGCGTCCCATGTGCAGCTTTCATGCAGAAGAATGCAAATGCTGCATTCATCTTGCCATCAGTTTGCTCAAGATTCCCCATGCCTTGAGAGTTCACACCCCCAAAACATCAGTGAGCCACCAATGGAAGCCGATGCAAAACCTCCTGCGCTCAGAGACCCAGATCAGAATACAGCGGGTAGAACCATAACTTCATCCAATGGCCGATGAAAGATTGTGCAGCTTAACCTTCGTCTTGTGTTAGGGTCGGCACCGACCCGTTTTAAATGCATAAAATAACCATATAAATTTGTTTATTGCATCAAGACTTTATGACTTTGTCAGGAACCTCTATTTCAACAAAATAAAAAAAAAATTGTTTTCACTAAATTATAAAATGCTCAAGTTGAAATTATGACCTTTGTGTTGTTAGGGTCGGTTTCGACCCAGTTATAAAAATAAGATTATAAAGCAATAATTAGAGCCAAAACTGAAATCATAAGTTCACTGTCAACCAGCACACTGACAGCCAGCTCCTCTCCCAATCATGTGAGCTTTAGGGGATTCTCATTTTGCCTTGTTTTCCAGTATACCTGCACAAAAACAAAACATGCCCCCATCAGGGATGTCTGGGAGAGATGGGTGCAGCTCCTTCCACTGATGTTCAACCCTGGGCCAGAGGTGACAGTGGATGAACGTCTTGTCCCTTTCCGAGGAAAATGCCCCTTCCGGCAATACATACCCAGTAAGGCAGGGAAGTACGGCATAAAAATCTGGGCAGCCTGTGATGCAAAAACCAGCTATGCCTGGAATCTACAGATTTACACAGGCAAAGCTGCAAGTGGCATCCCTGAGAAAAACCAAGGAAAACTTTGGTCCTCGATAGGACTACTGGATTGCAGGGTCACAATATCACTCGTGACAATTTTTTTACCAGCTATGACCTTGGACAAGAACTTCTCAGGAGGAAACTTACCGTGGTGGGCACAGTGAAGAAAAATAAACCTGAGCTGCCTGCTGAAATCTTACAGGTGAAGGACAGGGCTGCACTGTCCACAAAGTTTGACACCACCACTGTTGTCTCATATTGTCCAAAAAAAAAAAACGGAATGTGATACTTATGTCTACTCTTCACAAAGATGCAGCTGTGTCATCAGGAAGTGACAAAAAGCCCACAATTATCCTCGACTATAAAAAAACAAAGGAGGAGCGGACAAGCTGACTGCCACCTACACTTGCCAGCGAATGACCAGGAGATGGCCAATGGTTGTGTTTTACAACATCCTTGATGTGTCTGCAAAGAATGCATTTGTGTTGTGGACCCACATCCACCAAGGATGGAACTCAACCAAAAAAAAACAAGCGGAGAATGTTTCTTGAGGAGCTGGGAAATTCCCTTGTCAAGCCACACATTGTGCGAAGGGAGACCCAGAGACCCAGATGCTGCAGCCTTGGTCAGACAGCTGCAGAGGTCACCTAGCACTTTGTCCACGCCAGCATCCTCCTCAGCCAGCCCTGCCTCAACATCATCCACAACCCCACTCAGGCCACCGATTTCTGTCAGGTCTGCCCAAGCAGTAAGGACAGAAAGACCAATGTACTGTTCTTCAACTGCAACAAATATCTCTGCAAAGAACACACTAAAAGTGTCACTTTTTGCCACACATGCATCTAAACACACACACATACATGTTCTTGCACACAGACTTTTACTCTGATTTTGTTTTTTTATTAGTGTTGGAACAAGTAATTGATTTCTATCGGTTTGATTTGCTTGATTGGTTGTTGTTTGTTTGACCTTGCAAATCTATATTTGGTTATATTTGTTATATATATATATATATATATATATATAATATATTTGTTCTGTTTTTCATTTTGTTTGTACTAATGTTCTATTGCTGAAAAAAAAAGAAACTTTTTTGCCTTTTTGCAGTAATTATATATATATGGGTCGAAATTGACCCGTAACACCATAGATGTTACTATAGTTAATATTAAAATGAAAAAATAAACAAAACAAATTTATTTCAGAGATGTGTTCTAAATCCCCTCAGTAATAGTCAGGTGACATAAAAACCTTTTATTTATTTTTATGATTCTCTTGAGGTTCATTTTACATTGTTTTTTAATTGAAATCGAGGGGTATACTGACAAAAAAGGGGCCCGCACCAAAAATGTTAAAACCAATATTTTCATGGATAAGGAATCCTAACAATGTAACCAAGAGATGAGAAACAAATTGGATGACAGATAATTGTTTTTAGTGTATTTTACAGCTGATTTAAGACACGGGTCAAAACCGACCTGTTAACATAAGAGATGGTAACAGGAAACTAACACAAGAGGAAGGTTAAACACAAGGCTGGGGAAGCCCAATAGAAACTGTAACAGAGAACAAAAACAAAAGTGCACCAACCTTGCGCATTACCTCAGTGAGTAAATAGCTCTGAGGAAGAAGGGATTCCCCCTTTAAAACGCGTCAGCGTCATTCTGAGAGTCTCCCCTCTCAATGGGGCCTGCACCTGCTTGCTATACTAGCACGCTGATGTTGGATTTTATATGCTTTTACCTATGCTACTTTTGTGAGTATACATCTCACTTTAATAAATTCACCCTCTAGTCACTGAGGTAATGCGCAAGGTTGGTGAGCATTTGTTTTTCTTCTCTGTATCAGTGAGCCACCACCGTGCTTCACAGTGGGGACTGTATTATTGTCGCTATAGGCTTTGTTGACCCCTCTCCAAACATAGCACTTATGGTTGTGACCACAAAGCTCTATTTTGGTCTTGTCACTACAGATTACAGTGCGCCAGAAGCTGTGAGGCGTGTCAAGGTGTCTTGGCAGACATATTGTAACTGGGCTTTGGCTCAGTAAAGGCTTCTTTCTGGCAACTTGACCATGCAGCTAATTCTTGTTCAAGTATTGTTGTATTGTGCTCTTTGAAACAACCACACAGTGTTTTTTCACAGCAGCCTGTTTTTCTCCTGAGGTTACATGTGGGTTTTTGTTTGTATCCTTTGTATTTTTCTGGAAATTGTGGCTGCAATTTTTCTTGGTCTACCTGACCTTGGCTTGCTATCAAGAGATCGCTGAATTTTCCACTTCTTAAAAAGTGACTGAACAGTACTGACTGGCATATTCTAGGTTTTGGATATCTTTTTATATGCTTTTCCATCTTTATAAAGTTCCATTACCTTGTTACGCAGGTCTTTTGACAGTTCTTTTCTGTTCCCCATGGCTCAGTATCTATCCTGCTCAGTGCATCCATGGGAGAGCTAACAAACTATGGACTATTTATACATGGTTGCAATTTGAAAAGCCACAGATGTGGGAAATTAATATTTAGTTGCCATTTTAAAGAATTCAGCCAGGGTATGCAAATTTTTAAGCAAAACTGTATGATGTGACCTGCCAGTTACATGAACAAAATTACTATCGTAGGGTACCCCCTATGTGGTCCAAGCATCTCTGCTATGGGCTGCCCTATGATAAAGACCAGACAGAGACTTGCCCCCCCTACCATTGTAGGGTACCCCCTGTGTGGCATGTCTGCTATGGGCTGCCCTATGATGGGGACTTGCTCATGGAACATGGTCTGAAACATCTCACATATTAAACTTCAATGTTCTTTAAAACCTAGGATTGCCCTCAGCCAAGTCTATGGTTATGGTTTCATACCAGCAAAATGACCTTGACCTTGGTGATATCCATTAGAATCTGAACTTCCGATGCTAAAGACCAGAAAGAGACTTGCCCCCCCCCCACCATTGTAGGGTACCCCTACATGGTCCCAGCATCACCTCTACTATGGGCTGCCCCATGATGGGGACTTACTCATGGAACATGGTCTGAAACATCATGCATATTAAACCTCTACTATGGGCTGCCCCATGATGGGGACTTGCTCATGGAACATGGTCTGAAACATCATGCATATTAAACCTCTACTATGGGCTGCCCCATGATGGGGACTTGCTCATGGAACATGGTCTGAAACATCATGCATATTAAACCTCTACTATGGGCTGCCCCATGATGGGGACTTGCTCATGGAACATGGTCTGAAACATCATGCATATTAAACCTCTACTATGGGCTGCCCCATGATGGGGACTTGCTCATGGAACATGGTCTGAAACATCATGCATATTAAACTTCAATGTTCTTTAAAACCTAGGATTACCCTCAGCCAAGTCTATGGTTATGGTTTCATAACAACAAAAATGACCTTGGTGATATCCATTAGAATCTGAACATCCGATGCTAAAGATCAGACAGAGACTTGCCCCACCTACCATTGTAGGATACCCCTATATGGTCCCAGCATCACTCTCTACCATGGTAGGATACCCCCTATGTGCTCCAAGCATCTCTACTATGGGCTGCCCTATGATGGGGACATGATCATGGAACATGGCCTGAAACATCATGCATATTAAACATCAGTGTTCTTTAAAACCTAGGATTACCCTCAGACAAGTCTATGGTTATGGTTTCATAACAACTAAAATGACCTTGGTGATATCTATTAGAATCTGAACATCCGATGCTAAAGATCAGACAGAGACTTGCCCCCCTCCCTACCATTGTATGGTACCCCTATATGGTCCCAGGATCACTCTCTACCATGGTAGGGTACCCCCTATGTGCTCCAAGCATCTCTACTATGGGCTGCCCTATGATGGGGACTTGCTCATGGAACATGGTCTGAAACATCATGCATATTAAACTTCAATGTTCTTTAACACCTAGGATTACCCTCAGCCAAGTCTATGGTTATGGTTTCATAACAACGATAAGGACTTTGTTGATATCCATTAGAGATTCAACATGATGATCATGCTAAAGACCAGAGACTTGTTCTTGATCCCAGCTGTCTATGACCCCAACAGAGCTTTTTCCCTCATTTGGTTGCACTTGTAGCGCTGGTTTAAAGATGAAGCTTAATCTGCTTATGGTTTCCTTCTCAGGTTCCTCATTCCCACTCATCACTATGCTGATGAAATTGTTAAATAAAACATTTCAGTTTTCATTTCATACCGTATTTTTGATCCAGAGATGTCATCACTGGATCTGTGTGTTTTTCTGACAATGGCTGATGGAAGGGGCTGTATGTAGCTTCCTGAAATCAGGAATCTGTGGTGAGGCCCACGTGTATTGCTGAACCGCCATGATGGAAAGGGTCCCTTATCACCTCACATCCATATGACACTCACCAATCAATAAGGAAATGGTGAAGTGTCCACTGACTGGGCTTCCCTTGGGACAGCAGACTGACCGGTCTTCTTTTGTGCAGGAAATTTAGATTAGAACCATTTTATTATAATGTCACAGATGAGTCCATTGGGATCCCTCATTATGTCACTTCTGCATCACACCCACCAACCAATGAGAACAGTGGAACATCCATTGACAGCCTCAGGGTTTTCTTTAGGGCAGTAGACTGAGTGGCCTTTCTGCCACGCAGGAAATTTAGACTGGAGCCACTTGAGTCTGATGTCACTGATGATTACATTGGGTCCTCTTGTCACATCACTTCTGCACCACACTCACCGACCAATGGGAGAATGGTGGGGTGTCCAATGACAGCCTCTGAGTTTCCTTTGATGCAATGGACTAATCAGCCTCTTTTCTTCTTCACCGATGAGCCCATTGGGCCCACCCATGCCATGTTACCTCTTCACCACACTCATTGACCAGTGAGAGAATGGTGGGGAGTCCAGTGACAGCCTCTAGGTTTCCTTTGAGGCAATGAACTAATCAGCCTCCTTTTTTCTTCCCCAATTAGTCAACTGGGCCACCCGTGCCATGTCACCTCTGCACCACCCTCACTGACCAGTGAGAGAATGGTGGGACATCCAATGACAGCCTCCAGGTTTCTTTTGAGGTAGTGGACTGATCGGTCTCCTTTCTTCTTCATCAAGGAGACCATTGGTCCATCCTTGCCACATCAAATCTGCCCAGCACTCACCGACCAGTGAGAATGCCCATTGACAGCCTCAGTGGACTGACAGGCATTTATTCTGTGCAGGGTAAGTAGACTGGAGCCACTTTAATTTGATGTCACCAATGAGTCTATTGGACTCCCTTACCATGTCACTTCTAAACCACACCCACCGACTGGGGAGAGAACAGTGAGACATCCATTGACAGGAGTTTCCTTTATTGCAGTAGACTGTGCGGCCTTTCTTCTGTGCAGGAAATGTAGACTGGAGCCACTTGAGTCTGTCATTGATGATTCCATTGGGTCCTCTTGTCACATCACTTCTGCACCATACTCACTGTCCAATGAGAGAATAGTGGGGCATCCAATGATGGCTTCCAGGTTTCCTTTAAGGCAGTGGAGTGATCAGCCTCCTTTCTTTTTCACCGATGAGTCCATTGGGCCCACCCATGCCATGTCACCTCTTCACCACACTCATTGACCAGTGAGAGAATGGTGGGGAGTCCAGTGACAGCCTCTAGATTTCCTTTGAGGCAATGGACTGATCAGCCTCCTTTTTTCTTCCCCAATTAGTCAACTGGGCCACCCGTGCCATGTCACCTCTGCACAACACTCACCGACCAGTGAGAATGCCCATTGACAGCCTCAGTGGACTGACAGGCATTTATTCTGTGCAGGCTAAGTAGACTGGAGCCACTTTAATTTGATGTCACCAATGAGTCAATTGGACTCCCTTACCATGTCACTTCTATACCACACCCACCGACTGGGGAGAGAACAGTAGGACATCCATTGACAGCCATGGACTTTCCTTTATTGTAGTAGATTGTGCAGGCTTTCTTCAGTGCAGGAAATGTAGACTGGAGCCACTTGAGTCTGTCATTGAATATTCCATTGGGACCTCTTGTCACATCACTTCTGCTCCATACTCACCATCCAATGAGAGAATAGTGGGGCGTCCAATGATGGCTTCCAGGTTTCCTTTAGGCAGTGGAATGATCAGCCTCCTTTCTTTTTCACCAATGAGTCCATTGGGCCACTCATGCCATGTCACCTCTGCACCTCACTCATTGACCAGTCAGAGAACAGTGGACTGTCCATTGGCAGCCTCAGTGGACTGTGTATGAATTTTATACTGGAGCCACTTTAATTTGATATGACCAATGAGTCCATTGGGTTCCCTTACCATGTCACTTCTGTTCCACAATCCCTGACCAGTAAGGGAAAGGTGAGGCATCCATTGACAACTTCCGGTTTCCTATAATGCAGTAGACTGAGTGAGCTTTCTTCTTTGCAGGAAATTTAGACTGTAACCACTTGAGTCTTATGCTACAGATAGGTCCATTGGGCACCCTTAACACTTCACTTCCACACTCACCGACCAGTACGAGAACGGTAGGGTGTCCAGTGACAGTCTCTGGAGTTCCTTCAAGTCAGTAAACTGACCCTTCTTTCTTTTGTGCAGGAAATTAGACTGGAGCCACTTGAGTCTGATGTCACTGACGAGTCCTTTGGTCACCCTTACCACGTGACTTCCACACTTGCTGACCAGTAAGGGAACAGTGAGGTGTTCAGTGACAACCACTTGAGTCTTATGCTACAGATGGGTCCATTGGGCACCCTTAACACCTCACTTCCACACTCACCAACCAGTAAGAGAACGGAAGGGTGTCCAGTGACAGTCTCTGGAGTTCCTTCAAGTCAGTAAACTGACCCTTCTTTCTTTTGTACAGGAAATTTAGACTGGAGCCACTTGAGTCTGATGTCACTGACGAGTCCTTTGGTCACCCTTACCACGTAACTTCCACACTTGCTGACCAGTAAGGGATCAGTGAGGTGTTCAGTGACAGCCTCTGGAGTTCCTTCAAGTCAGTAGACTGACCATTCTTTCTTTTGTGCAGGAAGGTTAGACTGGGGACACGTGAGCCTGATGAGTCTATTGGGCACCATTACCATGTCACTTCCACACCACACTCACCGACCAGTGAGGGAACAGCAGGCTATCCTTATGTCTCTGGCTGATGAACAAAGGGTATGCTATATAATGTCAGTTCTGGAACACACTGACTCAGCAGGGAACAGCACTGTCCTTTTTACTGGCCAATGGTCCAGTGTTAATGGACTGCTAATGGTACATCGGGCCCCTTTGCTGGTTCAATAGGTGAGGTGAGCAAACTGACCCACCCGGCAAACTTGGCAGATTCAGCAAATATTGGGATATCTGTGAATTTGCCGCAACTGGTTTTGAATCTTGGTGGAGCCGGACTGATTCTTTCTGGCACCCACTAACCCGCAAGCATTGGAGAAGCAAACCACTGCAAACATGAGCAGAATATATGAACTGCAGTGCACATCCGTGCACTGTGCTGCTAAGAAAAATGAATGCACCGCAGTACACATGTTGCTGCACATTTATGGTAATGCACGGTAAAACACGTCTTATAGTGGTAATGAATGGTAAAACGCATGTCTTCTAGTGGTAACGCATGGTAAAACGCGTGTCTTGCAGTGGTAACGCATGGTAAAACGCGTGTCTTGCAGTGGTAATGCATGGTAAAACGCGTGTCTTCTAGTGGTAACGCATGGTAAAAGGCATGTCTTGCAGTGGTAACGCATGGTAAAACGCGTGTCTTGCAGTTGCAGTGCATGGTAAAATGTGTGTCTTGCAGTGGTAACGCATGGTAAAGTGTGTGCCTTGCAGTGGTAACGCATGGTAAAACGCGTGCCTTGCAGTGGTAACGCATGTCTTCCGGTGGTAATACATGGTAAAACGCGTGTCTTCCGGTGGTAATACATGGTAAAACACGTGTCTTGCAGTGGTAATACATGGTAAAACGCGTGTCTTCCGGTGGTAACGCATGGTAAAACATCTTGCATTGTGTTCACATAACGCACTGGTATGAATGGTCCCTCAGAACCCACCAATCCCTTTAGATCAGGGGTGTCAAACCGGTGGCCCTCCAGCTGTTGCCAAACTACAAGTCCCATCATGCCTCTGCCTTTGGGAGTCATGCGTGTAACTGTCAATCTTGCAATGCCTCCTGGGACTTGTAGTTTGGCCACAGCTGGAGGGCCGCCAGTTTGACACCCGTGTTTTAGAGCAATATGTCAGCTCTATGTCTTTCTGGCGTGTATAAGTGTTGTGTCATGCCATGAGGGGAAGGAAATTCCACTAGAGTCTCACTGACGCGTTGTTCAACAACCATGCGACTTCCCTCCCCGACTCGCCTGCAGAGATACAAAACCCGGTTGGTTTTTCCCTTTTCCAGCATCCTCCCAATACCTGGAACACGCAGTGATCACGGCACCTACCTCCTGTCTTTGGGCTGATGGCCAGTAAGTGGTTCTGTGCTCCGAGCACCTACCTCCTGTCTTTGGGCCAATGGCCAGTAAGTGGTTCTGTGCTCCGGGCACCTACCTCCTGTCTTTGGGCGGATGGCCAGTAAGTGGTTCTGTGCTCCGGGCACCTACCTCCTGTCTTTGGGCGGATGGCCAGTAAGTGGTTCTGTGCTCCGGGCACCTACCTCGTCTTTGGGCTGATGGCCAGTAAGTGGTTCTGTGCTCCGGGCACCTACCTCCTGTCTTTGGGCGGATGGCCAGTAAGTGGTTCTGTGCTCCGGGTACCTACCTCGTCTTTGGGCTGATGGCCAGTAAGTGGTTCTGTGCTCCGGGCACCTACCTCCTGTCTTTGGGCGGATGGCCAGTAAGTGGTTCTGTGCTCCGGGCACCTACCTCGTCTTTGGGCTGATGGCCAGTAAGTGGTTCTGTGCTCCGAGCACCTACCTCCTGTCTTTGGGCGGATGGCCAGTAAGTGGTTCTGTGCTCCGGGCACCTACCTCCTGTCTTTGGGCGGATGGCCAGTAAGTGGTTCTGTGCTCCGGGTACCTACCTCGTCTTTGGGCTGATGGCCAGTAAGTGGTTCTGTGCTCCGAGCACCTACCTCCTGTCTTTGGGCGGATGGCCAGTAAGTGGTTCTGTGCTCCGGGCACCTACCTCCTGTCTTTTGGCGGATGGCCAGTAAGTGGTTCTGTGCTCCGGGTACCTACCTCGTCTTTGGGCTGATGGCCAGTAAGTGGTTCTGTGCTCCGGGCACCTACCTCCTGTCTTTGGGCGGATGGCCAGTAAGTGGTTCTGTGCTCCGGGCACCTACCTCGTCTTTGGGCTGATGGCCAGTAAGTGGTTCTGTGCTCCGAGCACCTACCTCCTGTCTTTGGGCGGATGGCCAGTAAGTGGTTCTGTGCTCCGGGCACCTACCTCCTGTCTTTGGGCGGATGGCCAGTAAGTGGTTCTGTGCTCCGGGTACCTACCTCGTCTTTGGGCTGATGGCCAGTAAGTGGTTCTGTGCTCCGGGCACCTACCTCCTGTCTTTGGGCGGATGGCCAGTAAGTGGTTCTGTGCTCCGGGCACCTACCTCGTCTTTGGGCTGATGGCCAGTAAGTGGTTCTGTGCTCCGGGCACCTACCTCCTGTCTTTGGGCGGATGGCCAGTAAGTGGTTCTGTGCTCCAGGTACCTACCTCGTCTTTGGGCTGATGGCCAGTAAATGGTTCTGTGCTCCGGGCACCTACCTCCTGTCTTTGGGCGGATGGCCAGTAAGTGGTTCTGTGCTCCAGGTACCTACCTGGTCTTTGGGCTGATGGCCAGTAAATGGTTCTGTGCTCCACCCTCCTGCACTTTGGACTGTAAAGTATAACATTTCTATCACGTCCCAAATGATAGTAATCGCTGACACCTCCAGGAATTTCTTGGACCCGCCCCATCCCTGATGATGCAGTCGTGTGTTACCCTACAACACGGGTGTCAGATCCATGAGGCATTGCAAGATTGACGGTGACAAGCATGACTCCCAAAAGCAGGGGAATGATGGGATTTGTAGTTTCCCAACAGCTGGAGAGCCGCCAGTTTGATACCCCTGGTCTACAATGTAACAAATTAAATAACCAGAAAATAAAAAAAAAACCTAAAGTGCAACTCTGGGTCTATAATGGTTTGAAAAATAAAAGGTTTCTCTGCAGTAATCAAAGTTTAAAAAAAAAAAAAAAAATACAGCTCATGCTGCAATACTCTCCTCCTCTCTCTTTTTTTTTTCTATGCGGCGGTATGACGGTCGTAGAAAAAAAAATCTATCAAGCGCCATCACACATGAGTGGAAACAGAAGATGACCCGGATGTTTATGTCCGAGGAATCTTCGTAAACACGAACGAAAAATCCAAATGTTAAAAGTCGATCGGCCCAATGAGATGATGAAACCAGAATTCTGCATATTATATTTTATGTATCACTATTTATGTACAGTTGTGTTCAAAATAATAGCAGTGTGTTGAAAAAAGTGAATAAAGCTGCAAATCCTTCTAATAGCTTTTATTTCCATCCACACAAATGCATTGGGAACACGACACATTCTATTCCAAATCACAACATGAAGAAAAATACATCAAATTTGTGTTGTTCCTCTAAAAAAATGGAAGAAAAGTGAATATTAGACGGTTCAAAAAAATCGCTGTGTTTGTATTCTTCTTTACAAACTCCAACATTCACTATATAAACTGAGAAATGTTTGAAGATTTTGCTTTCCTTTGAATGACTTCATGAATATTTGGTTGTAGTCGCACTGTTTCTGAGAACTGCTGTACATCTGTGTTGCATGGAGTCCCCCAACTTCTGGCCCCTGTGATCAGGTATTCCAGCCCAGGATGATTGGACCACATTCCACAGTTCTTCTCTATTTCTTGGTTTGGCCTCAGAAACGGCATTTTTGATGTCACCCCACAAGTTTTCTATTGGATGAAGATCCGGGGATTGGGCTGGCCACTCCATAACGTCCATCTTGTTGGTCTGGAACCAAGATGTTGCACGTTTACTGGTGTGTTTGGGGTCGTTGTCTTGTTGGAACACCCATTTCAGGGGCATTTCCTCTTCAGCATAAGGCAGCATGACCTCTTCAAGTATTCTGATGGATTCAAACTGATCCATGATCCCTGGTATGCGATAAATAGGCCCAACACCGTAGTATGAGAAACATCCCCATATCATGATGCTTGCACCACCATGCTTCACAGTCTTCACAGTGTACTGTGGCTGGAATTCAGTGTTTGGGGGGCGTCTGACAAACTGTCTCCGCCCACTAGACCCAAAAAGAACAATCTTACTTTCATCAGTCCACAAAATGTTGCGCCATTTCTCTTTAGGCCGGTCAATGTGCTCTTTGGCAGATTGTAACCTCTTCAGCACGTCTTTTTCCCAACAGTGGGACTTTGCAGGGACTTCTTGCAGATAGCTTGGCTTCACATCGGCGTCTTCTAATTGTAACAGTCCTCACAGGGAACGTCACACCTTCTTTCATCTTCCTGGAGCTGATTGTTGGCTGAGTCCTCACAGGGAACGTCACACCTTCTTTCATCTTCCTGGAGCTGATTGTTGGCTGAGTCCGCCCCATTTTGGCTATTCTTCTATCCATTCCAATGGTAGTTTTTCACTTTCTTCCACGTCTTTCAGGTTTTGGTTGCCATTTAAGCATTTGCCATCATTTTAGCTGAGCAGCCGATCATTTTCTGCACTTCTTTATATGTTTTCCCCTCCAATCAACTTTTTAATCAAGGTACACTGTTCTTCTGAACAATGTCTGGAACGACCCATTTTCCTCAGAATTTCAGAGAGAAATGCACTGTAACCAGCATGTCCAACATTTGCTGCCTTCCTTCCTTAAATAAGGGCAATAATTGCCACCTGTTTTTCAAAGAATGAATGACCTCACTAATAGAACTCCACACGGCTATTATTTTGAACACGCCCCTTTCAATGAGTGATTCAATGACACAGAATCAGCAGCATGCATGTCATGACTGTCGGGTCTGTTGGATTTCTATTACTCTACTACACCTGCTAGGAAATTATTTGCCATGTAGAAATATCATTTCCACCAAAAACAGAGATTGATCCAGTTAGTGATGTCTGACGGCTAGTATTTTGAACACAACTGTATATAGGTTATGTAATAAACAATATTGTACTCATTGCTGGTAATTGTGTATATCGCTCGTTCTGGCCAGGAGGGCGTGGCTACAAGGTCACACGCATGCTGCATGACTTCCACTTGTACGGAAGACGTCAACACTACGTATTGCCCGACGAATGATTTTTTTAGATTGGTTAATGTGGGCCACGATTTCAACCAACAAACGAACGCCTCTTGGTCGTTGGAATGACTGATCGGTCGATTTTCTAGTCGTGTATTCCCACCTTACGTGTTGTTCGATGCAGTGGTTCTCGGTGATGGGGTTCTCCTAGGGGTCAGGTCCATGACAACCTCGGCTCAAGTGGGTTAAAAGATACTGGTTGTTCTACAACCTGGAGAACGGAGGACGCCTAATGGTGGGAATAAGTACTGCACGGGACAGCTCCATATTAAAGGAGAATATTGCAGCAGAAGTGCCGTTTTATTTTTAACTGGAGTTCTTCTTTAAGTTAGGAAAAGCCCACTAAAGATCGACTTAAGAATCACATCTCCATCTTTAGGACTGTAATTGCTCAGTACATGAAGCGATCACTTCTGTTGATATTGTCACAGAGGGGTCTGTAGCTATGAGAGAGTCCAGGAAATTCAGAAGTGAACCCGCAGCTGCATAGAGACACGGGATACTCAGGGGTCAGTGCGTGAGACAGGGGGGCCTGGGTGACATGGGATGGTTCTGGGGTGACTGGTGAGGACAGGAGCAGATTCCTGGATACACAGTTGTCACGGGAGACACAGAAGTGAAGGGTCATTGGAGATGCCGGAATCACAGGAGCACAGGAGTCACTGGAGACACAAGTCAATGGAAACACAGGAGCACAGGGGTCACTGGGGACACAGGGGTCACTGGGGACACTGGAGACACAAGAGTCATTGGAGACACAGGAGTAATTGGAGACACAGGAGCACAGGGGTCACAAGAGTAATTAGACACAGGGGTCACTGTGGACACAGGAGTAATTAAAGACACAGGGGATACTGGACACAGGAGCACAAGGGTCACTGGGGACGCAGGAGCAATTAGAGACACAGGAGCACAGGGGTCACTGGACTAATTAGAGACACAGGGGTCACAGGAGTAATTAAGAGACACAGGGGTCACTGGGGACACAGGAGTAATTACAGACACAGGAGTGCAGGGGTCACTGAAGACACAAGAGTAATTAGACACAGGAGCACAGGGGACACAGAAGTAATTAAAGACACAGGGGTCACAGGAGTAATTAGAGACACAGGAGCACTGGGGTCACAGGAGTAATTAGAGACACAGGAGCACTGGGGTCACAGGAGTAATTAGAGACACTGGGGTCACAGGAGTAATTAGAGACACAGGAGCACTGGGGTCACAGGAGTAATTAGAGACACAGGAGCACTGGGGTCACAGGAGTAATTAGAGACACTGGGGTCACAGGAGTAATGAGAGACACTGGGGTCACAGGAGTAATTAAAGACACAGGAGCACAGGGGTCCCAGGAGTAATTAGAGACACAGGGGTCACTGTGGACACAGGAGTAATTAGAGACACAGGAGCACAGGGGTCACAGGAGTAATGAGAGACACAGGAGCACTGGGGTCACAGGAGTAATTAAAGACACAGGAGCACAGGGGTCACAGGAGTAATTAGAGACACAGGGGTCACTGTGGACACAGGAGTAATTAGAGACACAGGAGCACAGGGGTCACAGGAGTCATTGAAGACACAGGAAACTTTGGGGTCAGTGCATAAGACAAAATGCTCTGGAGGTCACTGGAGAGGACAGAAGCACAGGGGTCCCAGGAGTCACTACAGACACAGAAGTGCAGGGGTCCCAGGAGTCATTGGACACACAGGAGTGCAGAGGTCACTGTAGATGCAGGTATCGCTGGACACACAGAAGTGCAGGGGTCCCCGGAGACACAGGACAGCAGGGGTCCCCAGAGACACAGGACAGCAGGGGTCCCCAGAGACACAGGACAGCAGGGGTCCCCAGAGACACAGGACAGCAGGGATCACTGGAGACACAGGGGCTCGGGGGGGTCACTGGAGACACAGGGGCAAAGCTGGATTGCATGGAGAAGGACCAGAGCACAGAGGGATAATGGAACTTGGGGTGCAGAGAGGTGATCAGGACACGGGGTGCAGGTAAATCTCAGAGAAGGATTTAGTCATAGTAACGTGTGTATCTGATATTCTCAAATGCGATTATCTGCAGAGAATGATTGATCCAGACAAATGGACCAACTCGGATCGCTGCGACTGTTCTTACACTCATCGATTTATCTTTGTATCCTCACTGAGATATTCGCAGCCCTGATGTGTACGGCTGACCACAGGACTGTGGGGAGGACATCAGACAGTCAGGACTGATCGATGAGCAAGGGATCGATGCCAAATTGGCAGATCTTTTCTCCACACTGAGCACACGTATCAGACACGGCATGTTCAAAGTTTTTAATCACAGAATAGAGGCATCTTAAAAAAAAAAGGAAGCAAAGATATATCTCTATATACAGCTAGTTATGGAGAGACGTCATAGTGGAAACATTCAGAGGAGTAGCAAAATTCAGAGAAAAGAACCGTGCCGGATGTCCCTGCAGTCTGGATCATGTTGTCCCTGCCTGCCATATCTTCACTTAAACTTTTAATGGGACACCCCCGGAGCACAGAATTTACAAACATCTGCTCTCATCTCCAGATGTGGGTTCTGTCACACCCTCCAACAGTGTGAAGTGCACCCCCAACTGACCTAGCACACAGTAGTGGGGGGCGCCATAGTGTGGGGGGGGGGGTTGCTGGATCTCCAGCACCAGAACTAGAAGTTGAGATATACAGGATGGTTTTTGTTACTCTTGGGACTATACCCGCACCTCCCCTACCCTCCTTCTGCCCATTCGCAGAAGCCTTTGTATTAGGTGAACTTATTCACCTAATACAAAGGCTTCTGTGAATGGGAAGCAGAGGGGAGAGGCAGGTATAGCTGCTCTCTGTATATACTTTCCTAAGTTTAGCCCTCTCCAGTTTTGTCACATGATCTCCCATGTCAGTAAGCAGAGGCTGCAGGGGAGCCGGTAACCATAGGCTCCCATGTCCCAGCTGTTGTCGGCGCTCCCTCCGCTCCTCAGCAGCTGCAGGGGATCCGGATCATGTGACCAGACCGGAGCAGCAGAAAATTAAGTAAATTTGTCTTTCCCGCACAGGCTAGTTAGGAGTGCGGGGGGGGGGCATTTTAATATTGGTTAGGCTGAAATTTCACTTTAACTTCTTTTGAAAAATGAAAGCTAGACCGTTATAAGAAATGAATGGGAGCTGCCATCGCAGGACCGGTTTTGAGAATGCTAGTTCCCTGGCTGTCAGATCATTTGACTTCAATGCTTCCTGAGTCGCTGACCTGGAATGAGTAGAGAGATAAGGAATACGTGAGCCTTGGCAGCCCTTTTACTTGTTGGGTGTCCCGGAGATATGACCGATCTACTTAATAATCTGGCAAGCAAGGACAATATGGTCCATGAGTCAAACCCTGGCATGGTGACCAACTGCCTGGGGTTGGTAAGACTGTGATCGTAGCGGTTGGTAAGACTGTGATCGTAGCGGTTGCCGGTCCCCTGAGTTACGGGTAAGAATAGTCCTTGGTCATCCCTTGGTCTCTAGCTGGCTGGGAAGATGTCATAGCGATACTTGGAGATTTTGAAGTTAATCAGCTTCCCATATAAGGTGGGCATGACGTATTCCAGGTATTTTTTGAAGCCTACGCTCTCATACATCTTCTTGGCCTCCACCTGGACCACCATCGTGTTGAGGACGACGGCCTTGTAGCCTCTTTGCCTGGCAAAGCTGATAACCTCCCGTGACAAGGCTTTGGCAATCCCGAGCCCTCTGAAGTCTTTTCTCACCGACATTCTCTTCAGGAGCAACTCCTTGACGTTCTCCTCTGAAGGCAACGCGGCAACTGTCCCTACGATACTGTCCTCAGCGTCTACCACCCAGAAGTGGGAGCCCTCACCCTCCATGTAGGTCTTCCGGATGTCCTGCAGGTCCTCTTGCAGGCAGTGGTCTATGTACAAGGACCAGCAGTAGCCGAGGACTTGGCGGCCCAACGCCAGCAGCAGGGTGACGGCCATGAAGGGTAAGATGAAGGATTTGGAGCTGCAGAGCAGCATGAGAAAGACGCAGGTCAGGACGAAGAGGACCCAGGGAAGTTTGAGGACATGGGTGCAGACGCTGGGAACGTATTCGCTCATGCCGTGAGAGATGAGCTCCCGAACCACCTCATAGTCCGAATCTCGGTAGTCCCGGATTTTATACTCCGCCATGTCTGCCTGATAGAGGGTGGAAACAGAGAAGAATGTTAGACCTGCGTCTTAATAAAGTCTCAACCATAAACCCTATGGGGGGGGATAACAGTGGCGTACATTTTAATGGCGCAGTAAACTGGCATTTGTGGCGCCCACCACAGTAACTAAGCAGATAGTGCGCCACCCGTGCCAGCTTATGTTTGAGGATGAATTAGAAACGGATTCAGGGTCTGCTCCTACCTTAGGTCACATCGCCCTAAACTAGAGGCAGCAAAGGGTGAGGAACTTCATGAGGCCAGCGATGGTCTTCTGCCGTATATAGGAGAGTACCATGCAGAGCTGCTGCTATTAATGAAGGGATGGCGGCCGTTTTCAGGATAGGAAACTGCCGCAGACCTGGACCTGGACATACACTTGGTCACATCGCCCTAAACTAGAGGCAGCAAAAGGTCAGGAACTTCATGAGGCCAGCGATGGTCTTCTGCTGTCTAAAAATGGAAGGAACCATGAAGAGCTGCTGCTATTAACCATTTGCCACCCGCCCTATGGCCGAATGGCGGGCGGCAAATGTCATCAGCGTTCTGGGTGTGCGCCATATGGCATCCTCCCGCACACGCGCCAGATTGCGCTCCTGCAGAGCGACGCGATCTGTCACCGGATGTGTACCTCGGACACGGCCGATGACAGATCTGAGTATTGGCCCCGTTGCCGATACCATGTGACCTGCTGTGACCAATCACAGCAGGTCACGACAGTTGTATACAATGGATGGCTTCATTCATGCCATCCATTGTATACTAGTGCCTAGCTGTGAATGGTCACAGCAGGTCACATGCACATGTCATGTGATTAGCTGTGACCAAATCACAGCTAAGCACAAAAAAAAAAAAGCTGAATGAATCGATGTCATTCTGGTAAATGCTTGCTTATAACAAAGTAATTCTTTGCTATAAGCAAATTGTGTAAAAAAAAAAAAAAAATACTGATCACTTCCCCAAAGTAGTACGATGTTACTATGGTAACATTGTACTACTTTGGTCATAGTGAAATATGAAAAAAAAATCTTAAAAAAATCTTAAAAAAATCATAATAATAATAAAAATATATATATATTTTTTTTTCCTACTGTCACCAGTCAGTGTCGCTGTTCACCGCCATACCAGTTATATGATGACGCTGTACTGCACTGGTGACAGGATGTAAAAAAAAAAATAGTGAAAATAATTTTTTTTATTTTTTCATTTTCCGAAAAATTATGACAAAAAAAAATACAACTTCAAAAAACTCGCCATGCCTCTTATGAAGTACGTCGGACTGTCTACTCTGCAAAAAGGGGTCATTTGGGGGATGTCTGTACCATCCTGACATTTGGGGGATATCTGTACCCTCCTGACATTTGGGGGATATCTGTACCCTCCTGACATTTGGGGGATATCTGTCCTGTCCTGACATTTGGGGGATATCTGTCCTGTCCTGACATTTGGGGGATATCTGTCCTGTCATTTGGGGGATATCTGTCCTGTCCTGACATTTGGGGGATATCTGTCCTGTCATTTGGGGGATATCTGTACCGTCCTGACATTTGGGGGATATCTGTACTGTCCTGACATTTGGGGGATATCTGTACTGTCCTGACATTTGGGGGATATCTGTACCGTTCTGACATTTGGGGGATATCTGTACTATTCTGACATTCTTGGACCTCAAGAAATTAGATTGGCTGTCAGTACTTCAGGATTGATCAATATTCAGATCTATCCCATAGTTTGTGAACTCTATAACTTTCCTACAAACTAAATAATACATCCTAATTTGGGTTATTTTCCCCAAAGACATGTAGCAGAATACATCTCGGCCTAAATTTATGAAGAACAATTATTTATTTGCAAACCTTTATAACAGAAACAAAGAAAAACTTTTTTTTTTTCAAAATTTTTGGTCTTTTTTTGTTAATTTAGCAAAAAATAAAAACCCCAGCGGTGATTAAATACCACCAAAAGAAATATCTAGCTGTCTGAAGAAAATGATAAAGTTTTAGTTTGGGTACAATGTTGTATGACCGCGCAATTGTCATTCAAAGTGTGAGAGCGCTGAGACCTGAAAAATGGCCTGGGCAGGAAGGGGGTAAAATTGCACGGTATGGAAGGGGTTAACAAAGGGATGGCGGCAGTTTTCAGTTTATTAAACTGCCACAGATCCCTGCCTGGTAGGACCTGGACATACACTTGGTCATGTCGCTAGAGGCAGCAAAGGGTGAGGAACTTCATGAGGCCAGCGAGTCTTCTGCTCTATGTAGGAGGATATCATATCCGTATATAGAAAGAGGGGGTTGTAGCAGGAAAAAAAGCCCTTTTTTGTATATGTATGAGCTCCGTTGGCGTGCAAATAAACCCAGGACAGGTCCGCTTTAATACAGAATGCCCCGCCCCCCACAACTCACCAATGAGAGTGCCCCAGCATCTCAGAAGAGCATTCTCACTGGACAAGGGGTGGGCAGATGAAAGAATTTCGATCTGAAGTCCAATAGCAAAGTGAAACTAGCTTCAGGGGGGCACACGGAGGAGATGTCTCAAGAGTAACATCATAGGAGGATCACAGGAGGCAGATTTTTGGGGTCTCCTGATAGCAAAAAGGTGATTGTAGCCGTATTAGTGCACTTGCTGCAGAAACAATGGAGTCCGGTCCTGTCTGGGACACTTTTTTTATTTGCACTAACATACAATTTTTGGGACAAGCTTTCGGGGTCTGTCCCCTTCTTCAGGGTCTGAGCCATACTACTTCACAAACCAATGTACACAGCAATGGTTCTAAAACTAGGATTAGACTAGAGAGAAGACAGAGCACAAGCAAAGACTGGGGGGGGATGGGACAACAGTCACAGAGGGGGGTGGTAAAACTGTTGGATAATGAGTGAGGAATCCCATGTCCAAATTGAGCCCGTTATGTTTTGTATCAAATAGAAATATATAGAATAGTTATCCAAAGGAAACAGAACAGAGATATGATCTCTCCCTGAGGGATCTCATACCACGAGGCCTCCGCATTAAAAGTCCTTTCGCAAATACACGCGACTTACGCAGACGGACATCGCAGACGCACCAGCGAGGGACGAACCAGCGAGAGACGAACCAGCGAGAGACGAACCCTTCACACCGACGTCACACAAGTATGCGGCTCACAGAACCGGCCCTCCTTCTGCGGGGCCACATAGTACCCTGGGAGCGTGCCGCACAAAGACCGCGGTGTCACTGACAGCCACTCAGAGATTGTTTCCCTGTCTCCCCTCCCCCCCACTCAGAGATTGTTTCCCTGCCCCCCCCCCACTCAGAGATTGTTTCCCTGCCCCCCCCCCCACTCAGAGATTGTTTCCCTGCCCCCCCCCCCCCACTCAGAGATTGTTTCCCTGCCCCCCCCACTCAGAGGTTGTTTCCCTGCCCCCTTCCCCCCACTCAGAGATTGTTTCCTTGTCCCTCCCCCCCACTCAGAGATTATTTCCCTGCCCCCCCCCCCACTCAGAGATTGTTTCCCTGCCCCTGCGCCCCCCCACTCAGAGATTGTTTCCCTGCCCCCCCCCCACTCAGAGATTGTTTCCCTGCCCCCCCCACTCAGAGATTGTTTTCTTTAACATTCTGCTAGCACTTTGTGAAGTAGTACGGCTCAGACCCCGAAGAAGGGGACAGACCCCGATAATTGTATGTTAGTGCAAATAGAAAGAGTGGACAGGACAGGAGAGAAGGACAAGGAAAGGCAGGACAGGGAAGGGAAGGAAAGGCAGGACAGGGAAGGAAAGGCAGGACAGGACAGGGAAGGGAAGGAAAGGCAGGACAGGGCCGGACTCCATTGTCTGATAGCAAAAAACAGTCAAATCACATGAATAACTGCCACTGATATGAATCCAGAACTCATATACCCCCCACAGGACGCCATGGAGGCTGCACAGAGCTGATATCATGATAATAATACCAATGATAACCCATAATAATAACAAGGGTGTCCCCTGTACACTAAAACAATGACATGACCCCAGTCCTGTCATCCCCTCCCCCACCATGGTGTAGTGAGGACCCCATCGCTGTATATTCACCTCCAGCCTCTCACCTGCCCCCTTCTGTGTCCCCAGACGCAGGATTTACACGTCACCGGCTGCCAGCTCTCTCTAAACTAGAGCTAAATAACAAAATAAACAATAAAGACGCCATTTTGCTGAAGACCAGCAGGTCTCCGGAAACATGGCCGCTGGAGGAAGCTTCGATGTGTAAGCCCTGAGCAGCAGGGGGCGCTGGTAGACGGTCAGCGCTCTATAGAGCCGGGTGCCGTAATACAGTCGGACGGCAGGGGGCGCTGGTAGACGGTCGGAGCCGGGCGCCGTAATACAGTCGGAAGGCAGGGGGCGCTGGTAGACGGTCAGACACTGGTAGACGGGAGCTGTAATACAGTCGGACGGCAGGGGGCGCTGGTAGACGGTCGGAGCCGGGCGCCGTAATACAGTCGGACGGCAGGGGGCGCTGGTAGACGGTCAGACACTGGTAGACGGGAGCTGTAATACAGTCGGACGGCAGGGGGCGCTGGTAGACGGTCGGAGCCGGGCGCCGTAATACAGTCGGACGGCAGGGGGCGCTGGTAGACGGTCAGACACTGGTAGACGGGAGCTGTAATACAGTCGGACGGCAGGGGGCGCTGGTAGACGGTCAGACACTGGTAGACGGGAGCTGTAATACAGTCGGACGGCAGGGGGCGCTGCTGTCTATGTCGGCGCACAGTAGGAGAGTGTAGCCAGACTTCTTATGTGCAGATAATAGAAGTTCAGTTTGTAGTGGACATCTAATGATCCCTGCCCCTCCCCCCTCATCCCTGCCCCTCCCCCATCCCTGCCCTTGATCCTGTGGGGCTGCCCCAGTATTTGCACAAGACTCTCTGCAGCTCAGGGACACAGCCTGTCCATAGAAGTGAATAGGAAGTCTCCAGGCCAAGCTGTCCGGGGTAAAATTTTGCGGGACGTTCGCTAAACGCGACTGAACGGTCATCTGAACCCCCCGCTGAGATCAGTGAGCGCTGGATCGTTTGGGAATGGGGAGGGGTGGTAAACCCCTGTAGCTGAGCCGTGACTTTACCGCCCCAGGACTGCTATGGGGTGTACACAATTATGCCCCCCCAGGGGCAGACTGACTATTTGGAAACTCGGGCAGTGCCTGAGGGCCCGGGGTCAGTAGGGGGCCCCATGACATGCCCCTGGTACCTTTTTCATAGGCTTTTTTGAGTTTGGGCAAGAACACAGGGGCCCCATAATCCCCTATTGCCCGGGGGCCCCATGAGTTGTCAGTCTGCCCCTGGCCCCCCCTGATAGTGCCCTCTGGATGTGACCCATACCAGTGAATGGAAGCGGTTTCGGGGTGCCAGTATGGAGGTCCAAGGAGGTTACCGCAGGCGGCGAGGAGGCGATACAATGCTGTCTGAAGAGCGATCCCAGCGCCATCTCACTAGGTTCACCCCTCGCGTATCGCGAAGGCGCGTTTTTCCCATGTCATGGGCCCGCCTCTTCATTTCAATAGGTGCCCGGCACGCGCCACAGTAGCTCATTTCTGTTTTCCGGGCGTTCGTACGTATTTCAGTCGCACATTTTGACACGTTTATCGTGCGTTTTAACCACTCGAGCCCCGCGCCAATTCTCACATTCCTCCCCCACGCGGAAGGGTCGGGTTTGCTGGAACTCCTGTTTATGAAGGTTCCGGAACAGACGGGCCGGACACAGAATTCTTCTACAACTGCTGATGGGCTGAATGTTCGGGGAACACATGAATGGAACGGGCACCCGCTGTTCGCCCGCCGCGCCCCACAATGCACTGCCCCCTGACAGAGCATTCTGAGTGGCCAAAGCAATACACCTGACC
This sequence comes from Staurois parvus, assembly GCF_062004578.1. Taxonomy (NCBI): domain Eukaryota; kingdom Metazoa; phylum Chordata; class Amphibia; order Anura; family Ranidae; genus Staurois; species Staurois parvus. The sequence continues at coordinate 74,198 of NW_028319131.1, forward strand.
GCAGAGCGGGTGCAATGCTTCGGCCAATCACAGCATAGGATGACGTCACAAGGGGGCGGGGTTTGTGACATCATGAAAATATTTACTGTGATCGGGGGGCGCAGCTGTCAGATGGCGGGAGCCAGCGTCGTGAACGGAGCGTTCTTTCTCTTTCTTCGGCGGTAGCGGCGGCGCCGGGCATCGGGATTGACGTCGGATCTACTTCGGGGGACATTTTTTAATTTTTGCTTTTATTAAAGGACTTGTCTTCTGTCTTTTTTTACACTACATTTTATTTATTGTTTTGTGAATGGGTAGCGGTACCATGTACCCCATACTCATTCACATGGGGGGGTCCCCTTGTTAAAGGGGGCTTCCAGATTCCGATAAGCACCCCACCGGCAGACCCCAACAACCACCAGCCAGGGTTGTGGGGGAGAGGCCCTTGTCCTCATCGACATGGGGACAAGGTGCTCTGGAGGGGGAGCCCCCATCCCAAAGCACCCCCCCTGTGGAGGGCATGTGGCCTGGTATGGTTTTAGGGGGGTCACTTGCCCCCCCCTTTCCTGACCTGCTGGACTGCATGCTTAGATAAGGGTCTGGTATGGATTTTGGGGGGGACCCCACACCATTGAAATTTTGGTGTGGGGGTTCCCCTAAAAATTCATAGTAGACCTAAAGGGCTTGGTATGGATGGAAAAAAAATGTTTTAATTGTGGGCAATGCCGACAATTCTTTTTCCATTCAGCTGTCAGCGGGGAACCCCACTGGGACTTGTAGTTCCGCACAGGGGCGGACTGACAACTCATGGGCCCCCGGGCAATAGGGGATCACGGGGCCCCTGTGTCCTTGCCCAAACTCAAAAAAGCCTATGAAAAAGGTACCAGGAGCATCTCATGGGGCCCCCTACTGACCCCGGGCCCTCGGGCAGTGCCCGAGTTTCCAAATGGTCAGTCCGCCCCTGGTTCCGCAACAGCTGGAGGGCCACAGGTTGAGCACCCATGCCATAGGGATTATCGGAGCCATTCTGATCAGCTCTATGGTCAGCCGGCGGAACCTCCAGCTGAACACTCAGACCTCCTGGTGGGACAGGAGGGCTGTGGAGAGCGGCGGGAGGGACCTCCCCTCCTGCTGCTTGTAAAGGCAATCCAGCAGCTAATTTGCCACTAGGATCGCTTTTACAGAGAAAACCAATGCTGGGATGATGACTACAGCTGCAGACATCATCCCGGTATCACCAATCAAAGTCCAGCGGTACCGGTACATCGCTGGTCCTTACTGTAACTAGAGGAAAAACTTTTTTTGGATGGACTGGAGAGGGATTAGACACCCTGTCAGGTTTTTATTGCTGTCTGTGCCCCCGTTAGGGAGATTCACCCTATTTGTCCTCTTTATCACCCAAATTTTGGGTTGTTTCTGGAACAGGAATAGAGGGGAAATCTTCCAATGGGGACTCCAGTTCTGGTGACAACCCGGGATTCCCTCACTTTGGAGAGCTTTCCTCTCACTTCCTATTGTGGCTATGGGACAGGAAGTGAAAGGAAATCTCCCCAATGGGGACACCCCACATGGAAGAAAAATACATTTTAAATATATTTTTCACAAATATACTGACATATATTTGAAATACTACAATTTTGGCCGTATTCAATATATTTAAAAATATATTTAATTTTATATATGTGTGTGTAATATATATATATTGTATGTTGAAAAGTGTTTTTTATATATTACAAAGTGTATGAAAAATATTTTTAAAAATATATATTTTTTAAACATATTCTTCAGATTTTTTTTAACATATAAAAAAGTAATGTTAGCATATTTTTACATATATTTGTAAATGCTTTCCAAAAATGTAGATTAAATGTCTTTTTAAAGACATACAGTATGTTTAAAAATATTTTTCTTATATTTTGTAATATATAAAAAATCCATTTCAACATGCAGTATATATATACATATATTTATTTATTTATTTAAATATATTGAATACGGCCGAAATTGTAGTATTTCAAATACATGTCAATATATTTGGGAAGAATATTTTAAAAATATATCTAAAACATATTTTTCTTCCATGTGGGACAGATGGCAGAAAAACCTGACAGGGAATGTTCCCCTCACTTACTCTATCCAAAATGGGAAAAAAAAATGTTTTGCCAATAATTCGTCTTTTAGTCACTTCTTACCATTTGGAAAACTATGACTTCGTGCAGATGGGCACAGTCACCGGTACAGAGTAAACACGCTGCATATTTCTGAGATGTCCTGGTTCTACGTACAGCCGCCCATAGACATGAATGGGTGAAGGCGGCTGGACACGGCTCTGCCCCACCACTTGTGGAAAGTGCAGCGTGCTCACAGACGTGATGTCCCGTATGCAGGGGGTGCACTCTCGCTCATGCGCCACTTTATGCATCCGCCCTCCCCCATTCAGGTCTAGGGGCAGCTTTATGCAGCACCAAGACATCCCGCGGACCAAAACACGCAGCATGCTTCCACTGTACGGGTGCATCAGCCCTAATAGGCAACAGAGTGTCAAACAAAGTGCATGAGGGTGCAGACGCTTACAGGGGGACGCACTGACACTCATTGAAATTGGAGAAGTAGCTCAACCTTAAACCGTGTGTCGGGAGGCGGAGCCCACCGTTGGGTGCCATCTTGTAGGGAGGGGTAGGCAGGTGTTGATGGACCTTTCCTCCAAGTTCTCCAGTTAACTTGTTGGGTCACATGAGAGGCCTACGCTGGGGTGGGTTCTGAGCTACGCTAGGCTACATGAACGTCAGATGTTTTGAGGGCCCCTTGAGCATCTCATTTAGAGGCGGGGGGGTAAGTCGCCTCATTTAGAGGGGGGAGGTAAGTCGCCTCATTTAGAGGGGGGGTAAGTCACCTCATTTAGAGGGAGGGGGGTAAGTCACCTCATTTAGAGGGGGGGTAAGTCGCCTCATTTAGAGGGGGGGTAAGTCACCTCATTTAGAGGGGGGAGGTAAGTCACCTCATTTAGAGGGGGGAGGTAAGTCACCTCATTTAGTGGGGGGTAAGTCACCTCATTTAGAGGGAGGGGGGTAAGTCACCTCATTTAGAGGGGGGGTAAGTCGCCTCATTTAGAGGGGGGTAAGTCACCTCATTTAGAGGGAGGGTAAGTCGGCTTATTTAGAGGGGGGGTAAGTCACCTCATTTAGAGGGGGGGTAAGTCGCCTCATTTAGAGGGGGGAGGTAAGTCACCTCATTTAGTGGGGGGGTAAGTCACCTCATTTAGAGGGAGGGGGGTAAGTCACCTCATTTAGAGGGGGGGTAAGTCGCCTCATTTAGAGGGGGGTAAGTCACCTCATTTAGAGGGAGGGTAAGTCGGCTTATTTAGAGGGGGTAAGTCACCTCATTTAGAGGGGGGGTAAGTCGCCTCATTTAGAGGGGGGAGGTAAGTCGCCTCATTTGGGGGGGTAAGTCACCTCATTTAGAGGGAGGGGGGTAAGTCACCTCATTTAGAGGGGGGGTAAGTCGCCTCATTTAGAGGAGGGGTAAGTCGCCTCATTTAGAGGGGGGAGGTAAGTCACCTCATTTAGAGGGGGGGTAAGTCACCTCATTTAGAGGGGGGGTAAGTTGCCTCATTTAGAGGGGGGGTAAGTCACCTGATTTAGAGGGAGGGGGGGTAAGTGACCTCATTTAGAGGGGGGGTAAGTCGCCTCATTTAGAGGGGGGTAAGTCACCTCATTTAGAGGGAGGGGGTGTGGGTTGCCTCATTTAGAGGGGGGGGTAAGTCACCTCATTTAGGGGGGGTAAGTCACCTCATTTAGAGGGAGGGGGGTAAGTGACCTCATTTAGAGGGGGGGTAAGTCGCCTCATTTAGGGGGGAGGTAAGTCACCTCATTTAGAGGGGGGGGTAAGTCACCTCATTTAGAGGGGGGGTAAGTCGCCTCATTTAGAAGGGGGGTAAGTGACCTCATTTAGAGGGAGGGGGGGTAAGTTGCCTCATTTAGAGGGGGGGGTAAGTCACCTCATTTAGAGGGAGGGGGGGTAAGTGACCTCATTTAGAGGGGGGGTAAGTTGCCTCATTTAGAGGGGGGGGATAAGTCGCCTCATTTTGGGGGGGTAAGTCACCTCATTTAGAGGGAGGGGTAAGTCGCCTCATTTAGGGGGGGGGGGGTAAGTCACCTCATTTAGAGGGAGGGGGGGTAAGTCACCTCATTTAGAGGGGGGGTAAGTGACCTCATTTAGAGGGGGGGTAAGTCACCTCATTTAGGGGGGGTAAGTCACCTCATTTAGAGGGAGGGGGGTAAGTCACCTCATTTAGAGGGGGGGTAAGTGACCTCATTTAGAGGGGGGGTAAGTCACCTCATTTAGAGGGGGGGTAAGTGACAGTTGTGACCGCCGTCTAGCAGACCACACAGGCTACACATAGGAATGACTTTGTTGGGTTGGCTCTTCTATGGCTCCCATCTACTGAAGGGCCACAAGTGATAACTAATATATAAAAATGTATCAGAAACAATAAGTAAAGTCCCATGAAAATGTCTCTTATAACACCGCAGTGCAGAGTGTCTTCTACAGTGCCAACCGCGTCACCACCATTGGGTGATAAACCTGCTCCCCTCACTTTATGACGTCATCAGTAGGTCATTATGCGCTCAGCATGTGGACAGACTTGTGTCCACCCTCTGTGGTCTTCCTCCAGCTCCTCTCCCGGCACCGCCTCAGTCTACACTCCTTCATCTCTCATAGAATACGTATTATGGAAACCAGAAACGTGGAACCATAGTGCTCCCTCTTTATAAAACAATTTATTAGCGCCCTAAAAAAAAAAAACACTTACAAAATGTCAGAAACAAGCCAGCATATAATGTATACTTTGTTACATGGCCCACCACCCCACTCAGTAGGCACTACTGAGGAAGCCTGAATCTGGGGCGCAACGTGAATAGGTGGAAGGAGTTGAGCCCTAGAAGTTCTGAGGTGATGACCATCCGGGAGAGCGAGGTGGTGAAATACATACATGGCTCAAAAAGAAAAGGAAGATCCTGGGAACCCATCATCCAATGGGGAGGAATCTCCTGCTGGATCTCTATACTGACATGGACGGGGGATGGGTGAGGAATGTAAGGACGCCCCATCATTTGATGGAAATGAAAATGATCGACCTACAGAGGACTGAATTCACAGACACCCCGAAAATCAAACTGAAAAAATGATGCAGCAGGCGAGTCCATATTGCTGAGATGTCATTGCAGCAACTCAGAATGGTCCTCAGTAGTCTGTGTGGCCCCCACGTGCTTGTCTGCATGCCTGACAATGTCAGGGGAGGCTCCTAATGAGACCACGGATGGTATCCTGGGGGATTTCCTCCCAGATCTGGACCAGGACATCACTGAGCTCCTGGACAGTCTGAGGTACAACCTGGCGGCATCAGATGGACCGAAACATGACATCCCAGAGGGGTTCTATTGGATTTAGATCAGGTGAGTGTGGGGGCCATTCAATGGTATCAATTCCTTCATCCTCCAGGAACTGCCTGCATACTCTCCCCACCTGAGGCCGGGCATAGTCTGCACCAGGAGGAACCCAGGACCCACTGCACCAGGAGGAACCCAGGACCCACTGCACCAGTGTAGGGTCTGACAACGGGTCCAAGGATTTCATCCCGATACCTAATGGCAGTCAGGGTGCCATTGTCTATCCTGTAGAGGTCTATGCGTCCCTCCATGGTTATGCCTCCCCAGACCATCACTCACCCACCACCACAACGGTCATACTGAACCATGTTACAGGCAGCAGAACGTTCTCCACGGCTTCTCCAGACCCTTTCACGTCTGTCACATGTGCTCAGGGGGAACCTGCTCTCATCTGTGAAAAGCACAGGGTGCCAGTGGTGGACCTGCCAATTCTGGTGTTCAGTGGCAAATGCCAATCCAGCTCTATGTAGCCAGGCAGTGAGCACAGGGCCCACTAGTGGACGTCGGGCCCTCAGGCCACCCTCATGAAGTCTGTTTCTGATTGATTGGTCAGAGACATTCACACCAGTGGTCTGCTGGAGGTCATTTTGTAGGGCTCTGGCAGGGCTCATCCTGGTCCTCCTTGCACAAAGGAGCAGATACCGGTCCTGCTGGTGGGATAAGGACCTTCTACGGCCCTGTCCAGCTCTCCTAGAGGAACTGCCTGTTTCCTGGAATCTCCTCCATGCTCTTGAGACTGTGCTGGGATACACAGCAAACCTTCTGGCAATGGCACGTATTGATGTGGCATCCTGGAGGAGTTGGACTGCCTGTGCAACCTCTGTAGGGTCCAGGTATGTCCTCATGTTACCAGTAGGAACACTGACCCTAGCCAAATGCAAAACGAGTGAGAAACAGTCAGAAAAGACGAGTAGGAAAAAAATGTCAATGGCCTCCACCTGTAAAACAATTCCTGTTTTGGGAGTTGTCTCAGTGTTGCCCATCTAGTGCACCTGTTGTTAATTTCAATAACACCAAAGCAGCTGAAACTGGAGTGTCACTGACTTGATGCCAGACTCTGATTACAAAGTCTTCCTTTCATTTTTTTGACCAGTGTATTTTTTATATTTAATTTGCCATCTGCCTTCATGATCCCCAACCAGTCCTGAAGAAGTTAGTTGAGAAATGCATTAACTTGAGGGGATCCACCATCACAAGGCCATATTGGTAAATAATTAACATTGGCTAAATACGTAAAGCCTGTATTGTGTGTGGTATATGTTGTGCTGCATTTCTAGGCTTCCACTATGATGAAATAAAATGATATTGTGCTTATATGTGCCTGTTCTAGTTTTGTACCAGTAAAGTCTGACCAAGCTTTATTTTTTTCTCTGTATCGAAGCATATTTCCCAGTCTTGGATAGTTGGGTACTTGGATAGTTGGGTAGGACGTGTATTGCTCAGTCACGGTGTTCCAGTGGGAAATACTGTATACTGCCCAGTCATGGTGGCCAAGTAGAACTACAGTAGTTGGCCAGGTCTCAGGGATCCAGTAGAAGTTATATTGGAAAGACATGGTGCCCCAATAGAAAGCATATTGCCCAGTCTCCCAAGTCAAGGTGGCCCAGTAGAACTATATTGCCAAGTCTCTGGGGGTCCAGTAGGAATTATACTGGGAAGACATGATGTCCCACTACAAAGCATATTGCCCAGTCTCCCCAGTCATGGTGGCCCAGTAGAACTATATTGCCAGGTCTCTGGGGATCCAGTAGGAGTTATATTGGGAAGACATGGTGTCCCAATAGAAAGCATATTGCCCGATCTTGCCAGTCATGGTGGCCCAGTAAACCTATATTGCCAGGTCTCTCGCGGTCCAGTAGGAATTATACTGGGAAGAGATGGTGTCCCACTACATAGTATATTACCCGATCACCCCAGTCATGGTGGCCCAGTAGAACTATATTGCCAGGTCTCTGGGGATCCAGTAGAAGTTATATTGGTAATACATGCTGTCCCAATAGAAAGCATATTGCCCAGTCTCCCCAGTTATGGTGGCCCAGTAGAACTATATTGCCAAGTCTCTGGGGGTCCAGTAGGAATTATACTGGGAAGACATGATGTCCCACTACAAAGCATATTGCCCGGTCTCCCCAGTCATGGTGGCCCAGTAGAACTATATTGCCAGGTCTCAGGGGGTCCAGTAGGAGTTATATTGGGAAGACATGGTGTCCCAATAGAAAGCATATTGCCCGGTCTCCCCAGTCATGGTGGCGCAGTAGAAGTATATTACCCAGTCCCTAGTGGCCCAGTAGAGCTATATTGCCCAGTGGAAGCCATATTGCCCAATCTCTGATGGTCCAGAAGGAAATATTCTGCCCAGCCATAGTCATCCAGCAGGAAGTACTGTACTTTGTAGAGTAGAAGGCCCCTGGTGCTCCAATGAAGATCCCACTGACTAGCTCTTGAATATTTTGCTCGTAAAACACAAATCAGACACTTTTTCCGCAACTCTACTTTATTAGATCATACTGATGTCACTTGACTAGCAAGTATATATGAATGCCAGCATTTCAACAACAGCTCACAAAGTATATAAAGGATTAGAGGTTCCATTATGTACACAACTTGTTCTAAGCAGTCCCAGCCTGAAAGAACATCTTCCAAACACACGGCCACCACCTCAATGTCCACCAACTGAAGATAGAAGATGGTTCTCCATGGGGTCATGTGGTAAAGAAAGGGAAAACAAATCCCATATATTAAAAAGGCAGCAAGTGTGGAAATTATTTTTTAAAGGGTCAGTCCACCAAAAGTCATATTTGTGGTATTAGTAGGAGCGGATAACTTGACTTATCATTGTCCTCCGAGATCGCTTGGGATTGCAGCTGGTTGGAGCTCTACACCAGAAGTGCTTGTCCCTGCCTGCCTGTACTCTGGCCATTGTTCCTCCAACTGCCGCAGGAGGCACCTCATTCATGTGATGTATTCTCCACCATGACAAACATCAAAATCCGAGGGGGAGAGTAAATTCTTTCAATGGTTGTGGGAACGTGGGTGCAGAATCGTCACCCTTAGACATGTGGGTTTCGTTCTGAATCGAAATGCGGACAAAATTTTCATTATTTAGATGTATCAAAAAGTAACAAATTTAAAAAAATCCAAAATAAAGAAACGCAATTTCTTCCGAAATAACAAATTATGGATTTGAATTGAATTTGAAACTAATTCGATAACAAATTCAAAATGTGAACATATTACTGACTATTTCTGATTTCCTCCAAAGTCTGGGTGTATTAGTGTTAATATAGCTGTCTTCCGAAATTCAAATTTCTAAAAGAGTAGAATAGAACATAATAAAATAGAAAATAAAATAATAGAATAGAAAATAAATGAATAAAATAGAATAGAAAATAAATAAATAGAATAGAAATTAACAGAATAGAAAAAAAAACTGAATAGAATAGAATGAATATAGACGTCTTCAGAAATTTGAATTTCGAAAAGAATAGGACAGAATAAAACAGAATAGAAGAGAAAATAAAGGAATATAATATAATAGAAAATAAAATAAAAGAATAGAATAGAAAATAAAAAAATAGAGTAAACAGAATAGAATAAACAAAAATAAAAGAATGGAATAGAAAATAATGGAATAGCAAAGAATAAAATAGAAGAAACACAGAATCTTCCGAAATTTGGATTTGGAAAAGAATAGAATAAAACAGAATAAAATATAAAATAAAAGAATAAAATATAAAATAAATGAATATAATAGAATAAAATAGAATAGAAAAGAAAAGAATAGAAATGAATAGAATAAAAAAAAAGAATTGAATAGAATAGAATGAATATAGACATCTTCAGAAATTTGAATTTCAAAAAGAATAGGAGAGAATAAAACAGAATAGAAAATAAAAAGAATGCAATAGAATAGAAAATAAAGGAATATTATAGAATAGAAAATAAAAGAAAAGAATAGAAAATAAAAGAATAGAAAATTAAAAAATAGAGTAGAACAGAATAGAAAAGAATAGAGTAGAACAGAATAGAATAGAAAATAAAAGAATGGACTAGAATAGAAAATAAATTAATATAATAGAATGGAAAATAATAGAGTAGAACAGAATAGAATAGGAAATAAAATAATATAATAGAATGGAAAAGAATAGAGTAGTATAGAATAGAATAAACAAAAATAAAAGAATGGAATAGAATAGAAAATAATGGCATAGAAAAGAACAGAGTAGAAAAAACACAGCATCTTCTGAAATTCGGATTTGGAAAAGAATAGAATAAAACAGAATGGAATAGAATACAAAAGAAAAGAATGGATTAGAAAATAAAGGAACAGTACAGAAAAAAGAATATAACAGACTAGAATAGAAAATAAAAGAATAGAATAGAAAAACTATAGAACAGAATATAATAGAATATTGCCATCTTCCGAAATCCACATTTTCAACAGAATAGAATGGAATGAATATAGCCGTCTTCTGCAATTCAAATTTCGAATGGAATAGAACCAACTATTCTTCACAATGAATTTGGATCAATTCAATATTCTCGATTCAAATACTTACAATTTTTTTTGGAAAAATTTGACTCCAGTCCAAAATGAATGCAACGAAACAAAATTAGTAACTTAACAAATCGATCCAAATTTTTTTTTTGGTTCTGCACACGTCTAGTCAGAATTCCCGCAGTTCAAATCTGGAAGCCACGTATCCAACTGACATTTACCAAACATTTAAATATCATCTTTTCATGGACTGACCCTTCAAGAAGTACCATCTCCCGACTGACAGGAGCATTACATTGCCATAAAAATGTCTTCAGTGAAAAGAAATGTCAGATGTGGACATCCCCTTCAAATCATATCTAAACCTAAAACGTATTTCTTGGATGGGAGTAGGGATTGGTCAGAACCCGGGCGAGGTTTTATTTTTGTTCTCTGTGCCTCATTAGGGAGATTTTTCTTCACTTCCGTCCTGTATACAGAAGAAATCTCTTTTAGACACTTGTCCCCAAAGAAGACTTCCCATCACTTCTGGTGACAACTCAAAACTAATGCAGGCCACAGACGGGTCGAAAATCAAATGATTTTCGCACTGTTAGTGGGTTAATTGGTCAGCCGTTTTTCGGGGTTTTGGCACAGTTTTTTTATCGGTAAAGTTGGAAAAAAATCATCCGATTTTGCCGATCGGCCGATTTTCCCAGCAATGATGGGCAAATCGGTCGATATTTTTACCGATAAAAAATCTGTGCATGAGCCCGGACCTGCAAGAAGAAGAAAAAGAAGAAGAAGAAAGGAAGAAGAAGAAGGGAAGAAGAAGAAGAAAGGAAGAAGAAGAAAGGAAGAAGAAGAAAGGAAGAAGAAGAAGAAAGGAAGAAGAAGAAAGGAAGAAGAAGAAGAAAGGAAGAAGAAGAAAGGAAGAAGAAGAAGAAAGGAAGAAGAAGAAGAAAGGAAGAAGAAGAAAGGAAGAAGAAGAAAGGAAAAAGGAAGGAGAAGAAGAAGAAAAAGAAGAAAAATAAGAATTCCAGTCCACTATTATATTTGACATGAAAAAGTCTTGCGGTTGCAACAATGTATCTATTTGTGTCCAAATAAAAACATCTGTATCCGAAATGGATACAAATGGATACATTGTTGCAACTGCAATACTTTTTCATATCAAATATAATAGCGGAGCTCTCTGCAGGGACAGAAGTAATTAAATGCCGGCCGTAGACGGGAAGAAAATTGGCTGGTTTTTTTTACCGTTGGCGGTAACGTCGGCCTATTGAACGACCGATTTTTCATTTTTTTTTTTTTAAACTGACGGTTTTCAACCCATCTGTGGCCTGCATTAGGAAAAAAATGTTTTGGCATTAGATACACTTAAACACAAAGGTCGATGTATAGCAGCAACAAATCTGCAGGTATTTACTACCAATATCCGGGTGAACGTGAATAGACCGGTGCTATTTGCATCCACTTCCATTTCATGTTCTAATTAAGGATCCAAAACTTCCCGCAGATGATCAAATGTATTCATATTGCCGTCGTTTGTACAACTGCTAGGAGATTGGCCCTTATCGATCCTACGAATATTGAAATAAAAACCTTCAAAAGGTTCTCATTTCTACAGGTCGTGATCGAGCTAGTAGTAGTTAGTCACATTGAACGTTACTTCTTCCGTAATGTTGAGAACATTTTGTAGCCTATCCAAGCCACTTCTTCAGGTTCTAATGAGTCATTGGAACATACCCAGGCATTGGAGAAACAAAACAACTTCTGAACAAAGAAGGGTCCAACAAAGGAGGATAAATTCTACAGGTCAAGACTAGTGAGGAGCTTGGGTTAAGGCCTGGGTTCAATCCAAACCCAAGCTTGTCCAAAACCCATAAGTTAGCCGCCATTGATTGCCCGATGAGCGGTGGAAGGCCCGCAGCTGGGTGGGGCATCGTTGACCTAATATGAGCACATGACCATAATAGGTCAATGGCAATGAGCAAATATTAGGCCAATGATGTCATGAACATCCCCGCCCCTTTGTGTATGTCAGGTGCGGGGTGAGGAATCCTCATTGGCCCAGCCATGACAGCTAACTTCTGGTTTTGAACTGAACCTGGTTATGACTGAATCCAAGTCCATCCCAGGTTAAGACTCAACAGATTACCTAACCCTTAAGGAAAAGGGGAGTAAGGCGCACATTTTGGACAAAGAGGACAACTGGCATGAAAGAGGCCGTCTACGTCAAACTGGAACAACCAACCCTGAACAAGGGTGAAGGCATTGAACAAGGGTGAAGGCATTGAACAAGGGTGAAGGCATTCAACACTTTCCATTTATGTGTAATCCATTTTAACATCTCTGTCCCAGCCATTTGAAGACAATTCACAACTTCAGCCATGTGACTAGAACCTAGGCAGACACCAAGGATGGGATTATGCAACTAGAACAGGGTGGTTCCATGACTTTCACACCTTCAATCCTGTTCTTGGACAATCACCATCTGCACATTCCATGGCGATTGGGGTCTGAGCTACCTTTGTGGATATAATGCTGTGGTATGTTCCTGACACTCATTAGAACTGGTCTGGAGAAGCTATGAAACATCTTCAATATTACAGAACATGTCCAGTTGGTTGTGACCAACTACTACTAACTTCTAAATGTTAGAGCCACATTTGGTGGATTGTTCCAGCAAGAAGAGTAGATTTTACTTTATTTCATAAAATATGTAGAGAAAATCAAACTCTTTAGTGATGGCTTTCAACTTTAAGACCTTTAGATGTCCTTCCACCTACAGCAAATCTGAAAGGTTTTTATGTTACCGTTCAGACTTCTCTATCGTATGTAAATGTACACAATGATGATTTCAGAACGTCCCACCAATGGTACTATGGATTGAAAGGACAAAATCTTTTTTATAGCAGATGGAGGATTCCGGAACTGGGTGACCAGAGACAAAGTCATTTCTTGGCCTCTTTCACTTGGATTTCTTAGCGTTGGCCTTCAGCTGGCGGGTTCGAATCTGGCGCAGGCGTAAAATGAGCTCTTTGGGTAATTTTCCTCCCTTGGCCAGCAGTTCCTTCAAACGTTGTTTGGGTGTCTTGGAGATGTAAATATCACAGATGGTGGGTCGATCTTCGTAAGAGACGTGGCAAGACTTGGTAGATGAGTGATAGCCCTCAGCCTTAGCGGTGACTTCATAGTCTCCTGGATTGAGAAGCCTCCAGTAGTCTCCATCAAGAGCTGGAGAAAGAGAAACAGATTTTTTTTTTTAACCCTTATTCCAGGCCAAACCAGGTGGTCTACAGAATTACATGGTCTACAGCATACTGATTCGGTTCAGAGGGATGCAAACTAACCAAGAAAAACACAAACCAAGAAGAATTATTAATAAATAACACCGCTAAGTGTTAGACAATGCTGTACTGTAAAATTTTGGGACAATTTTAGGAAATGTAGTTGTTTCCCGTAGGTGGTAGTAAAATGATATTTTATTGAGATATCCAAACAAAAGTTCAAAATTAAAAAAAAAAAAATATCAATTAATTATCCTTCCTGCTGCATGCTCCACTACATCCCATGGTACTGAAGAGAAACTTCGAGGTGAAGACTTTTCAGGGTCTGAAACTTCCGGGAGTGTCATTCTCCTGACAGAACACTGTGCTCAGAGGTTCCTCCTGAACACTACAAGAGGTGGCATGGAGGTTGGTGGGGGGAACCCCTGAGAGCAGTGATGGACCAGAAGATAAACACTCCTGGATATCTAACATTTGGAAGAGTCTTGAGTTGGCCATATTTGTTTTCAGTTGCCATTGTCACAGGAACTTTCTACACCGTCACCTGTGCGGATGTCATGGTTGAGTCCATCTACCGCGATGACGGCTTCAGGAACACCCTTGCCTGTGTCCTTGTCCCGGACCACTCCTTTAATACCACGATGGACCTACAAGTAGAGAAGAATCACAACAACCGCCGACTGATTAAAGCTGAACTCAGGACATACAGAGAGACAGTTGGAATATTCATGGACTTGCTTCCAGACAACATAGCCTGGGGAGTGAACTGATTTTGTCCACTTTAATTGCCACTTGAGCCCCTGAGCCCATTCCCCTCTACAGACTACTTCAGTTCCGGAAAACTTTTTGCACTTCAGGGGTGTCTCGATCCTGGACCTTATACCTTTCGGCTTTTATAGGCCACCCAAACATACTATACAAGTTTTTCTTGGGACAGATTGGACTTTGATCAGTTGTAGGCGTTCAGCGTGCTACACACACCCACACACTTCTTTGAAGTGTTACACAGCGGAGTGTAGTGCGGGAGATGTAGAACCCGCTGCTGTCAAAAAGCAGACCATCTGATATGGTGTTTATAAACATTGATTGGGAGGGAGATAGAGAGATACAAAGTAACATTGTTTATAAACATTGATCAGACGGAAGATAGAAAGATATAAAGTAACATTGTTTATAAACATCGATCAGACGGGAGAGATAGAGATACAAAGTAACATTGTTTATAAACATCGATCAGACGGGAGAGATAGAGATACAAAGTAACATTGTTTATAAACATCGATCAGACGGGAGAGATAGAGATACAAAGTAACATTGTTTATAAACATCGATCAGACGGGAGAGATAGAGATACAAAGTAACATTGTTTATAAACATTGATCAGACGTGGACAGAGGGATACAAAGTAACATTGTTTATAAACATCGATCAGACGGGAGATAGAGAGATACAAAGTAACATTGTTTATAAACATTGATCAGACGGGGATAGAGGGATACAAAGTAACATTGTTTATAAACATCGATCAGACGGGAGATAGAGAGATACGAAGTAACATTGTTTATAAACATCTATCAGACGGTGGATAGAGAAATACAAAGTAACATTGTTTATAAACATTGACCAGACCGGAGATAGAGATACAAAGTAACATTGTTTATAAACATCGATCAGACAGGAGATAGAGTGATAGAAAGTAATATTGTTCATAAACATTGTATCTCTCTATCTTCCATCTGATCAATGTTTAAAAACAATATTACTTTGTATCTCTCTATCTCCTGTCTGGTCAATGTTTATAAACAATGTTACTTTGTATCTCTCTATCCACCGTCTGATCGATGTTTATAAACAATGTTACTTCGTATCTCTCTATCTCCCGTCTGATCAAAGTAACATTGTTTATAAACATCATTCAAATGGGAGATAGATACAAAGTAACATTGTTTATAAACATTGATCAGATGGGAGATAGAGAGATACAAGGTAACATTGTTTATAAACATCGATCAGATGGGAAATAGAGAGATACAAAGAAATTGTTTATAAACATTGATCAGATGGGAAATAGAGAGATACAAAGTAACATTGTTTACAAACATTGATCAGATGGGAAATAGAGAGATACAAAGTATCATTGTTTATAAACATTGGTCAGATGGAAGATAGTAAGATACAAAGTAACATTGTTTATAAACATTGGTCAGATGGAAGATAGTAAGATACAAAGTAACATTGTTTATGAATATCAATCAGACTGGAGATAGAAAGATACAAAGTAACATTGTTACTTTTATATTTGCTCTGTTTCATTTGTGTACATCTGTGGTGGTTAACTGGAAATATATTGAAGGCCTCAAGTGCAGATACCGACACTTCCCAAGGGCCATGCAATAGCATCGTATTTTTGCACCACAACGCCCATTTTTTTTGCAGTGTATCGCAGTGCAAAGTTGAAGTACAATAACCCTCAGCCTTATTGCCAGCAACAACCCCCAGCATTAGTGTCAGCAATAACATCCCCCAGCATTAGTGTCAGCAATAACAACCCCCAGCAGTAGTGCCAGCAATGACAACCCCCAGTATTAGTGCCAGCAATAACAACCCCCAGCAGTAGTGCCTGCAATAACATCCCCCAGCAGTAGTGCCAGCAATGACAACCCCCAGTATTAGTGCTAGCAATAACAACCCCCAGCAGTAGTGTCTGCAATAACAACCCTCAGCAGTAGTGCCAGCAATAACAACCCCCAGCATTAGTGCCTGCAATAACAACCCCCAGCATTAGTGCCTGCAATAACAACCCCCAGCATTAGTGGCACCAATAACAACCCCCAGCATTAGTGCCTGCAATAACAACCCCCAGCATTAGTGCCTGCAATAACAACCCCTAGCATTAGTGCCTGCAATAACAACCCCTAGCATTAGTGCCTGCAATAACAACCCCCAGCATTAGTGGCACCAATAACAACCCCCAGCATTAGTGCCTGCAATAACAACCCCCAGCATTAGTGCCTGCAATAACAACCCCTAGCATTAGTGCCTGCAATAACAACCCCTAGCATTAGTGCCTGCAATAACAACCCCTAGCATTAGTGCCTGCAATAACAACCCCTAGCATTAGTGCCTGCAATAACAACCCCCAGCATTAGTGGCACCAATAACAACCCCCAGCATTAGTGCCTGCAATAACAACCCCCAGCATTAGTGCCTGCAATAACAACCCCTAGCATTAGTGCCTGCAATAACAACCCCTAGCATTAGTGCCTGCAATAACAACCCCTAGCATTAGTGCCTGCAATAACAACCCCCAGCATTAGTGCCTGCAATAACAACCCCTAGCATTAGTGCCTGCAATAACAACCCCTAGCATTAGTGCCAGCAATAACAACCCCTAGCATTAGTGCCTGCAATAACCCCCAGAAGTAGTGCCAGCAATAACAACCCCCAACATTAGTGGCACCAATAACAACCCCCAGCATTAGCGCCAGCAATAACAACCCCCAGCATTAGTGGTACCAATAACAACCCCCAGCACTAGTGCCAGCAATAACAACCCCCAGCATTAGTGCCAGCAATAACAACCCCCAGCATTACTGCCAGCAATAACAACCCCCAGCATTACTGCCAGCAATAACAACCCCCAGCATTAGCGGCACCAATAACAACCCCCAGCAGTAGTGCCAGCAATAACAACCCCCAGCAGTAGTGCCAGCAATAACAACCCCCCGTATTAGTGCTAGCAATAACAACCCCCAGCAGTAGTGCCAGCAATAACAACCCCCAGTATTAGTGCTAGCAATAACAACCCCCAGTATTAGTGCCAGCAATAACAACCCCCAGCATTAGTGCCAGCAATAATAACCCCCAGCATTGATGTCAGTACTGTTAACAATAACACAAATTGGTGATCAGCATCAGTGAAAGTTAATATCACACCCCTCCCCTGCATTGGTGGTCAGTGGCAGTGAAATTTAACCCCACCTACCCTGCATCAATAGTGACATGTAAACCCCCCTTCTCGCTTTGGGGGTCATGGCAAGTTAACCCTCCCATTGCCCCTGATTAGTGTTCATGGCAGTAAAAGTTAATACCCTTCCCCCTCTGTATTGGTAGTCATGTCAATGAAAGGTAACCCCCTATATTGATAGTCATGGCAGTGAATATGTTAAACCCCCACCTGTATTTGTGGTCCATGACAGTAAAAGTGTTAACGAGCGCCCCATTGGTGATCACACTTAACCATCACACACTCCCATTCCGCTCCCTCCCCCCAGGCTGGGATCTTAATTGTACTGTGGGCAGGGAAAACTCCGCCCACAATACAGTCAGTGATCTGACATATGAACAGCACCAGTCTATAAAGATGCTATCATGGTGTCAATGGTGTCATTGTATGGGCTCTATACTCATACAGCACATCAATCAAATCCCACTGCTGACACCAATATTTTGGAAGGGTGCCTATCATTAGCTGTGGAGATATCTACATATGAGCCCCAGTTGGTGGGTGTAATCTGAGCTCTGAGTGTCACTCCAATGATTCATTGATGATTAGAGTCCACAATGGGGTGGACGGTCGTGCAGTACTTGGCCTTTATCTGTAGAATTGCAGTCCCTTGGTTGGGGGTGTACAAGACCAACCTGTTCCATGTAGATGAGTAGAGACTCCTTGTTATTCTCCCACTCTGTCGGAAGTTCCACCTCGTGAGGGAACTTATCGCAGGACAACTCCACCGTCACCTCGAAGCAGTTGGTGTGAAGGTAACTGAAATCGTTCATACCTGGAGGGAGCAGAAGGGAAGACAATGGGGGCCATGGAGGTGGTGCTGGAGGACAAATCAGAATTCATGTTCTATATACAGTGAGAGTAGAAGAGAGAGCTTCTATCTACTGATCGATCGATCAATCATATGAAAAGGTATTGATAGATATTCAATGAAGGATGTGTCATCCCAGAAGTGATTATAGTGATAGAAGGGACCTGGTGAGGTTGTCTTGGATGTTCTAACAGAGAGATCACCCTACCAATAAACCTGACTCTGATCCTGTCCACCTAGGAGGTTTGGGTGCCCCCTTGGGATGGTGGGAACCCCTCATAATGGGCACAGCGGGTGTACAGACCAAGGTACTCAGCACAGGGATGGTGGGAACTCCTCATAATGGGCACAGCAGATGTACAGATCCGGGAACTTGGCACAAGGATGGTGGGAACCCCTCATAATGGGCACAGCTGGTATACAGACCTGGGAACTTGGCACAGGGATTGTGGGAACCCCTCATAATGGGCACAGCAGGTATACAGACCCGGGAACTCAGCACAAGGATGGTGGGAACCCCTCATAATGGGCACAGCAGGTATACAGACCCGGGAACTCAGCACAAGGATGGTGGGAACCCCTCATAATGGGCACAGCAGGTGTATAGACCTGGGAACTCGGCACAGGGATGGTGGGAACCCCTCATAATGGGCACAGCGGGTGTACAGACCCGGGAACTCAGCACAGGGATGGTGGGAACCCCTCATAATGGGCACAGCGGGTGTACAGACCCGGGAACTCATCACAGGGATGGTGGGAACCCCTCATAATGGGCACAGCGGGTGTACAGACCCGGGAACTCAGCACAGGGATGGTGGGAACCCCTCATAATGGGCACAGCGGGTGTACAGACCCGGGAACTCATCACAGGGATGGTGGGAACCCCTCATAATGGGCACAGCGGGTGTACAGACCCGGGAACTCAGCACAGGGATGGTGGGAACCCCTCATAATGGGCACAGCAGGGGTACAGACCTGGGAACTCAGCACAGGGATGGTGGGAACCCCTCATAATGGGCACAGCAGGTGGACATGTTCCCTTTGATAACATGATAATAGAAATGCTCACAGTCAAGTTTCTACTCACTCCCAGCCACAGTGTGCCAGTTGGCCCCGTTGATGATGTTGCCGACTCTCATGAAGTTGTCGTAGTGACAGATGCGGCGGTTGTCCTCCGCCATGATGCGATGGCTGGAAGCGTAGGCTGTGGCCAACCAGCGAAACATGGAGTCGTCTGGGGTCGGGGTCAGCTCCTTGGCCATCCAATAAGAACGAGCCATGTCGAAGGGGTAGCTGACCACCAGTTCTCCTCCATGGAGGTTGGCGCTGAGGACGAAGGGGATTTTCTGCATCCAGTCAATGATGGCGCGAGTCTCTGGGGCCACCTGGGGATTCATAAACCAGATCTAAGGACAGCAGAGATTTCCCAGAATGCACCCATGACATTTCATTGGCTCTAGGGTTAAAGTGACTGGCCTCAGGTGATACACAAAAATCGAATAAATCCTCTTACATAAGTTGTACCTGCAAAGTGGTCAATATAAAATATGAGGTCGTAATTGATATTTTTATGATGTTTTTTCTAAATAATTGGTTGCTGGACTTAATTAAAGGAGATATAGAGACTGTCCAATCCCCCCCTACAGATGGTATGTTCTACGGATGTTCCATTGTTACCGACCGTGGCATTTTCCAGGGTGTAATACTCCGGGATGGGGATGTAGTGATTGGGAAACTCTAGTTCGTTGTCCTCGGCATCCCACAGCGGAGTGTTCAGATCTGCGAAGTTGTGATTCAGATCCAGTCCTTGGTAGTTCCACCGACCGATGCCCCAGCCGGAGAGCTCCGAGCCCTACAGAGGGGGCACAGGCAGTAATTACACGGAGCACACCACGGAACACGTACACGCAACATTAGATCAGGGTTTATAAGAAAAGCAAAAAAAACAAAAAGAAAGAAAGAAAGCAAACAAACAAATATATAAAACAACATTGCAAAGGTAATTATAAAACTAGAAAATCTACAATTTCTGGGGAAATTGTGTGAAGTGTTCTTGCAGCCAACCCTTACCAAGTGATTGATGAAATGTAAGCAGTGCACATGGCAAGCCTGATAGACTGAGAAATGGATTTCAGCTTGGTGACTCATCTGCCTGTCAGTCATGTTTGGTTGCTATAGCAACTCACTCAGTCAGGAAGCTGACAGGCTTTTCTAAACACACTGCTCCAACTTGCCAACTTCACTGCCGATTGCCATCTTCAAACACTTGTATAAATGCTACAGCAAAGAGCTCGATATTGGAAGAATCACAAGAAACAGACCTACATTTTGATGTATAGTATGTGTGAGGGACCGCCGAGCGGCACCACTAGCACTCCACTGGTCAGGCGTGCCCAGAGCGCGGAGTCTAAGCCCCGGGGTACTTGTTCACCAGGGCCCCTGATGGTGGGGATGGACTTGTAGTACCCCGAGACCAGGTCGCCTCTACTGAGCACACCTGTCAGTGGTAGGGGTGTTCGCCAGGGGTTCCAACCAGGGAGAGCCAGATGTGAGGAGGTCGGGTGAGCCCGATGGGATGGATGGATGGATGGCTGAGCAGGTGCGTAGTCAGACAGGCCGAGTCGGTAATGTAGAGGACGGTAAGGTACAAGGGAGCAGGCAGAGAATCGTCGGGTCACACGCCAGGTCAGCAACAGGAGGTCAGATCTAATAAGGGGCATCCAGGGAGAGAGGTCAGGCAAGCAGGGGTCTGGGCAGGAGAAAGCAGCAAGGTCAAAGGCAATCCGGGTCAATAACTTACTAGGCACAGGTACAGGATCACAGGGAGCAGGAAAGACCAGAAGGCAACGAAATGACAGCTCAGGGACCTTTAAATATCCCGCCCTGCGCTGCCATTGGTGCCCAGCGGGCGGCCGCGGCTTCTACTGCGCATGCGCGAACTCGAACGCCGCGGCCGGCCCGGACCTAGTGCCCGTGCACTGGGTGGAGCAGTGCGCCTGCGCCGGGACCATCGCGGCAGGGATCGCGGAGATCCCTGACAGTATGTCTCTGCAATATTAAAAATGAAGGCACAGTCGCAGTTTAAAAACGTCCCTTCAAATTTCAGGTGGCTGTGAGTGAAGTTTCAATGAAAGTTAATGGGAGGGGTGAGGTGCAAACAAATGGTCATATTGTGAAAACTATCAGGACTGGCTTAGCGGTGAACATTTTTAGTGACAGCAGGGTTAGCTGAACGTTTTGATATAAGATATGTGTAGGTGGGCTTGAAAATGACAGAGTGATGGCAGTTTACAAATCATGTTCTGATTTTTCCTTCCACACTCTAGCTTTGCTCTGCTCCCACTCTAGATGCATCATTCATTCCTATGGGAAAATTTCACCACAAAAACCGCGATATTTCGTGAACCATTTGGCGAAACGTTCCACAAAGTAATAGCAATCCGATCGGGAACAATCCGCGCGTTTCGGTATATTACTTGTCTTTGTAGTGTAAACACTGTGGGAGGAGTTAGCGTGGCAAATATGGCTATAATAATAAGAATATATATGTGAGATAACAGGAAGTGGTCTTGCTATGCAGGAACACTTAATCAGGGGGTCTACAAACATTTGAAACAAAGGGCCAGTATACTGTCCTTCAAACTCTAGGAGGGGCTGGATTGTGGCCATTGGGAGTAAAAAAACACCCTAGGCTTGGTGGTCAGTGGGGAGAACAGTGCCCCATCACTGGTGTCAGTGGCATAATTAGTTCCCCATTTCTGGTATCCGTGGGAGGAACAGTGCCCCGTCGCTGGTGTCATTGGGAGGAACAATGCCCCGTTGCTGGTGTCATTGGGAGGAACAGTACCCTGTCGCTGGTGTCATTGGGAGGAACAGTACCCTGTCGCTGATGTCAGTGGGAGGAACAGTGCCCCATTGCTGGTGTCAGTGGGAGGAAAAGTGCCCCGTCGCTGATGTCAGTGGGAGGAACAGTGCCCCATTGCTGGTGTCAGTGGGAGGAAAAGTGCCCTCTCGCTGGTGTCAGTGGGAGGAACAGTGCCCCGTCACTGGTGTCAGTGGGAGGAACAGTGCCCCATCGCTGGTGTCAGTGGGAGGAACAGTGCCCCGTCGCTGGTGTCAGTGGGAGGAATGGTGTCCAGTCGCTGGGATCAGTGGAAAAAACAGTGCCCCAACATTGGGATCAGTGGGAAGAACAGTGCCCCATCATTGGGATCAATGGGAAAAACAGTGCCCCATCATTGGTGTCAGTGGGAGGAACAGTGCCACGACATTGGGATCAGTGGGAGGAACAGTGCCCCAATGTTGAGATTAGTGGAAGGAACAGTGCCCCATCGTTGGTGTCAGTGGAAGGATTAGTGCCCCATCGTTGGTGTCAGTGGGAGGAATAGTGCCCCATCATTGGTATCAGTGGGAGGAATAGTGCCCCATCATTGGTATCAGTGGGAGCAATATTGCCCCATCATTGGTATCAGTGGGAGGAATAGTGCCCCATCATTGGTGTCAGTGGAGGGAATAGTGCCCCATCATTGGTGTCAGTGGGAGGAATAGTGCCCCATCATTGGTGTCAGTGGGAGGAATAGTGCCCCATCATTGGTGTCAGTGGGAGGAATAGCGCCCCATCATTGGTGTCAGTGGGAGGAATAGTGCTCCATCATTGGTGTCAGTGGGAGGAATAGTGCCCCATCGTTGGTGTCAGTGGGAGGAATAGTGTCCCATCGTTGGTATCAGTGGGAGGAATAGTGCCCCATCATTGGTATCAGTGGGAGGAATAGTGTCCCATCATTGGTGTCAGTGGGAGGAATAGTGCCCCATCATTGGTGTCAGTGGGAGGAATAGTGTCCCATCGTTGGTATCAGTGGGAGGAATAGTGCCCCATCATTGGTATCAGTGGGAGGAATAGTGTCCCATCATTGGTGTCAGTTGGAGGAATAGTGCCCCATCATTGGTGTCAGTGGGAGGAATAGTGTCCCATCATTGGTATCAGTGGGAGAAAGTGTCCCATCATTGGTGTAAGTGGGAGGAATTGTGCCCCAAGGGATGGATAAAAGCAAGCAAAGGGCCACATCCAGCCTGCGGGCCGCAGTTTGGAGGCCCCTATAATAGATGGTAGATTCTTATTTCTGTTCTATAGATTGAAGGTTTTCCATACGATCTGTCTGTAGGACTATTCATACCCAGGGGCGGACTGACCATTCGAGCACTCGGGCACTGCCCGAGGGTCCGGGGTCAGTAAGGGGCCCAATGAAATGCCCCTGGTAACTTTTATAGGCTTTTTTGGGTGTGCTTTGAGTGTGGGCAAGGACATAGGGGCCCCATGATCCCCTATTACCCGGGACCCCATGAGTTGTCAGTCCGCCCCTGTTCATGTCTATACATTATGGTCGCATGCACTCCCATGTGTTATATTGGGGCTCAACATCGGCGTTTTTGTGTCGGTGTTTAGCAGCAAATAGCGGGATAAAGCGGGGCTCCACCCAAAAGGGGAAATTCTGCTTTAAGCCTTTGTCCCCCACTCCCTTTTAAGGACTGGCATTTTGGGGAGCAGGGAGGGGGTACCTGAATTTGACACTTCCTCTGTGATCGTCTAGGGTGATCGGAAGCAAAAGTTGTCCTCCCCGTAGTCTTCTGGAACACGACAGGTCCCAGAAGACTACGGGTCCATTCACAAAATGCAGCGCTACTCGCACATGCGCAGCGGGCACCCGGCTGTGAAGCCGCAAACTGTCACAGCCGGGTGCCCACACTGAAGGAGACAGGACGGCTGATCAACCCACCCGGTGTGAAGACACCGCGAGATCAAGGGACAGGTGAGTGTCCATTTTTTAAAAGTCAGCAGCTACATCTACTGATCACTACATTGGTGTCACTGGGAATGATCGCCGCCATTACTAGTAAAAAAAACAAAAAACATTCCAGTATCTATACCGCCATTTGTAAAGGCTATAACTTTCCAATGTTAACCAATTAATTTACACGTATCGGGATTTTTTTTTTTTTAGCAAAGACACGGAGCAGAATACATTTTGGACGAAATTTATGACGAAATTTGATTTCACCCCCTTCCAGTCCAGACACTTTCCCCCCCTTCCAGTCCGGACACTTTCCCCCCCTTCCAGTCCGGACACTTTCCCCCCCTTCCAGTCCGGACACTTTCCCCCCCTTCCAGTCCGGACACTTTCACCCCATTCCAGTCCAGACACTTTCCCCCCTTCTAGTCCAGACACTTCCCCCCCCCCTTCCAGTCCGGACACTTTCCCCCCTCTTCCAGTCCAGACACTTTCCCCCCTTCCAGTCCGGACACTTTCACCCCCTTCCAGTCCAGACATTTTCCCCCCTCTTCCAGTCCAGACACTTTCCCCCCCTTCCAGTCCAGACATTTTCACCCCCTTCCAGTCCGGACACTTTCCCCCCTTCCAGTCCGGACACTTTCCCCCCTTCCAGTCCGGACACTTTCCCCCCTTCCAGTCCAGACACTTTCCCCCCTTCCAGTCCAGACACTTTCCCCCCTTCCAGTCCGGACACTTTCCCCCCTTCCAGTCCGGACACTTCCCCCCCCCCTTCCAGTCCGGACACTTTCCCCCCCCCCTTCCAGTCCGGACACTTTCCCCCCCTTCCAGTCCGGACACTTTCCCCCCCTTCCAGTCCGGACACTTTCACCCCCTTCCAGTCTGGACACTTTCCCCCCTTCCAGTCCGGACACTTCCCCCCCTTCCAGTCCGGACACTTTCCCCCCCCTTCCAGTCCGGACACTTTCCCCCCCTTCCAGTCCGGACACTTTCCCCCCCTTCCAGTCCGGACACTTTCACCCCCTTCCAGTCCGGACACTTTCACCCCATTCCAGTCCGGACACTTTCCCCCCCTTCCAGTCCGGACACTTTCCCCCCCTTCCAGTCCGGACACTTTCCCCCCCTTCCAGTCCGGACACTTTCCCCCCTTCCAGTCCGGACACTTTCACCCCATTCCAGTCCAGACACTTTCCCCCCCTTCCAGTCCGGACACTTTCCCCCCCCCTTCCAGTCCGGACACTTTCCCCCCCTTCCAGTCCGGACACTTTCACCCCCCTTCCAGTCCGGACACTTTCACCCCCTTCCAGTCCGGACACTTTCACCGCCTTCCAGTCCGGACACTTTCCCCCCCTTCCTGTCCGGACACTTTCCCCCCCTTCCAGTCCGGACACTTTCCCCCCCTTCCAGTCCGGACACTTTCACCCCATTCCAGTCCGGACACTTTCCCCCCCTTCCAGTCCAAACACTTTCCCCCCCTTCCAGTCCGGACACTTTCCCCCCCTTCCAGTCCGGACACTTTCCCCCCCTTCCAGTCCGGACACTTTCACCCCCTTCCAGTCCGGACACTTTCCCCCCCCCTTCCAGTCCGGACACTTTCCCCCCCTTCCAGTCCGGACACTTTCACCCCCCTTCCAGTCCGGACACTTTCACCCCCTTCCAGTCCGGACACTTTCACCGCCTTCCAGTCCGGACACTTTCCCCCCCTTCCTGTCCGGACACTTTCACCCCCTTCCAGTCCGGACACTTTCACCCCCTTCCAGTCCGGACACTTTCACCCCCTTCCAGTCCGGACACTTTCCCCCCCTTCCAGTCCGGACACTTTCCCCCCCTTCCAGTCCGGACACTTTCCCCCCCTTCCTGTCCGGACACTTTCACCCCCTTCCTGTCTGGACACTTTCACCCCCTTCCAGTCCGGACACTTTCCCCCCCCTTCCAGTCCGGACACTTTCCCCCCCTTCCAGTCCGGACACTTTCCCCCCCCCTTCCAGTCCGGACACTTTCCCCCCCCTTCCAGTCCGGACACTTTCCCCCCCTTCCAGTCCGGACACTTTCCCCCCCTTCCTCTCCAGGCCAATTTTCAGCTTTCAGCTCTATCACACTTTGAATGACAATTGCGCGGTCATGCAACACTGTACCCAGATGAATTTTTTAGCATTTTTTTTGAGACAGATAAAACTTTATTTTGGTGGTATTTATTCACCGCTGGGATTTTTTTTTTCTGCTATGTAAATGAAAAAGTCTTAGAAAAAAAGTATTTTTCTTATAAAATTTTGCAAATAAATAATCTTTCTTCATAAATCTTGGCCAAAATTTATTCCGTTATCTTTTTAGTAACAAAAAAAAAATACCCCAAATTAGTTTATAACCAAAAATTCTACTTTTTAAACATTTTTTTTTTGCATTTTTATTTTTTTTTTTATATTATTATTTATGTTTTTTTTTTTTACATACCGTCACCCTAGCAGTACAGTGTCACCATGGTGACACTGTACTACTTGTGGGTGGAGATGAAGATTTTATTTTTTTTTACACTGATTGCTTTTACACCCATAAAGGCTGTAAAAGCAATCATTTCTCCTTCTCTCTGGCTGCATTCCTGCAGCTATTGAGAAATACTGTGTGAGCTGTGATTGGTCACCGCTTGTCACATGGTACAAGGCTGTTGTGAATGGCCCTGTACCATGTGACCTCGGTGATCATTCACAGATTTCACACGTAGTAAGCAATGATGTCAGAAGTGACATCTTGCTTACTACTATGCATGTGGTCACTGATTGGCCAATCAGTGATCACATGATCGGGACCTCACACAGGAGGTCCCGTTCGACGATCGGTGTTCCACTGTGTCCGGAGGATCGCGGTGCTGAGAGCTCCCAGAGAGCGCACACAAGCAGGGGGCGGGGAGGCCGTTTATATGCATGGGCTGGATGGGAGGTGGATAACATTTTTTTACTGGACATGTTTAACAGCAAAAAGTCCAAA
The DNA here is from genome assembly GCF_062004578.1 of Staurois parvus. Taxonomy (NCBI): domain Eukaryota; kingdom Metazoa; phylum Chordata; class Amphibia; order Anura; family Ranidae; genus Staurois; species Staurois parvus. The sequence continues at coordinate 100,982 of NW_028319131.1, forward strand.
ATATTTTTTGTCAAGATTGTCGTTCTGTTTTTGTTTATAGTGCAAACAATTCAAAGTGCACAGGCGATCAAATATCACCGAAAGAAAGTTTGTGGGGAAATAAAGGACATGAATTTCATTTGGGTGCTACCATGTACCCCAAACTCAGTAACATAGAGAGCGCCGGGATCTGGGGGCCCCTTTGTTATAGGGGGCTTCTAGATTCCAATAAGCCCCCCTCTTGCAGACCCCCCACAACCACCACCCTGGGTGGTGGGGAAGAGGCCTTGTCCCTATCAACATAGGCACAAGGTGCTTTGGGGGGAGCCCCCCCCCTGCCCCAAACCACCCCCCCATGTGGAGGGCATGTGACCTGGTATGGTTCAGGGGGGGGCGCTCACTCGTCCTTTCCCTTTTCTGTCCTGCTGGGCTGCATGTTTGGATCCTGGTATGGATTTTGGGGACCCCACGCCCTTTATAAAAACATTTTTGGTGTGGGGTTCCCCTTAAAATCCATACCAACCCAGACGGGCCTGGTATGCATTGGGGGACCCCCACGCCTTTGATTTTTACATTTTTTATTGACACCATTCATTTTTTTACATTCAGCTGTTAGCAGGGGAATCCCACCGACAGCTGATCATTCATGGGTGGCCAGGGATGTGGCGGCAGCCCGATTCTTAACATCCCGCTACTTATCAGCGGTGAGGAGCCTTTAGGAGCGTTTAGTATTTATTTCTATACAAAAAAGAAAAAAAACCGGGGAGCCCACCAGAAGTGTAAACTATAGTGAGGTGCCACCAGATATTTATTTCAGGTACTTATATAGCGCCATCAATTCATGCAGTGCTTTTACATATATACTGTATTTTACATTCACATCAGTCCCCGCCCCCGAGGAACGTACAATCTAAGGTCTGTAACTCACATTCATACATACACATACTAGGGACAATTTAGACAGGAGCCAATTAGCCTACCAGCATGTCTTTGGAGTCTGGGAGAAAACCCACGCAGGCACAGGGAGAACATGCAAACTCCAGGCAGGTGGTGCTGTGGTTGGGATTTGAACCAATGACCCGAGTACTGCCAGGCGGAAGTGCTATCCATTTAGCCGCTGTGCTGCCCAGATATACCTGGTAGGATGTTGCCTAAGGCAATACAAGAAAAAGAAAGTAGGCTACACACCTAAAAGGCTTCCCTCAGACAGATATTTATTGAATGTCAATAAACCAAACAAAGTAAACACATTGCATCGAGGATCCAGAAGCCATCCCGACCATACAACCCCCCCCCCCCTCCCACACAGGAGGGAACCTCCCAAAATGAGCACCCCCAAGATGGCACCCAGGGAAGGTGCCCAATCAGCCCCGATGCGTAAACGTGACATTCCCACCACCCCTACAAACTGACCCTCCTCCCCCCTAAGCCACATACAACCCCCCTACCAACTCCCCCAAAAGCCCCCCAACAACCTTTCGGGACCACCCAAATACCACGCTCCCCCAGCCCCTTCCCTTGGTGCCATCTTGGGGGTGTTCATTTTGGGAGGTTCTCTCCTGTGTGGGAGGTGGGGGGGTTGTATGGTCGAGAGAGGCTTCTGGATCTTCGATGCAACGTGTTTTTACTTTGTCTGGTTTATTGACATTCAACAAATAACATAGTTACATAGTTACATAGTTACATAGTTATATAGTTACATAGTTACATAGTTAGTCTGGCTGAAAAAAGACAAAAGTCCATCCAGTTCAACCGTTAAAAACAAGTTATAATCCTACACCCACAATAGATCCAGAAGAAGGCAAAAACAAACCAGCAAAGCACGATCCAATCTGCTCCTGCAGGGGAAAAAAATCCCTTCCTGATCCCCCGAGAGGCAATCGGATATTCCCTGGATCCACTTTCCCTATAAATGACAGTTTGAAGGAAGCCATGTAGGTGTGTAGTCTACTTTCTTTTTCTTTTGGTTTTTCTAGTATTTTTTTCTGTCTTACAATTGCTCTCAAAAACGCCAACCAGAGAGCATTGTTTTTACTGCTCCTAAATCCTCAGCGTAATAGACACCTCTAGACTACAAAGTGTGTATGACACGTAGGAGAACATCATCTGCTTCTAGAGGCAGAAAAAACCTCAAAACGCTTCTGCTAGGAGTGTTATTATTATTATTTCAGGTACTTATCAATTTACGCAGCACTTTACATATATATTGTACATTCACATCAGTCCCCCACCCCCGAGGAGCGTACAATCTAAGGTCCCTAACTCACATTCTAGGGATAATTTAGACAGGAGCCAATTCACCTACCAGCATGTCTTTGGAGTGTGGAAGGAGAACATGCAAACTCCAAGCAGGTGGTGGCGTGGTTGCGATTCAAATGACCAGAGTACTGCCAGGCAGAAGTGCTAACTAGAGATGAGCGAATTATTCAAAAATTCGATTCGACGAATTCGTGAAAAAATTTCGATTCGAGGCGAATATATTCGCTGTGAATTTAACTTCTAAAAGGGTGTTTCTAGGCTTCAGAGAGCCTTTATATTAGTGCAGAACACTGTACCTTTAATTTAAATGCCCTTGGAGTCTGCTGGGGAAGAGAAATAATACTGTCAGTCAGTATGACATGCAGATGAGTGCCGTCGATCTTAGAATCACCGCACACTTCACTCATTTGGGCAGTCACGGGGCCAAAACCAGAGTGTGGAGCCACAGTGTGGCGGTGGAGGCAGCAGCAATGGGAGGCCATACAGCACCCTATGACAAAAATGGAAACCACCAGCAGTGTGAGGAGACCTGAAAGTGGCACATGGCAGAGTGTGGCGATGGAGACAGCAGCAATGGGAGGCCGTACAGGGACCCATGAGAGACTCTGGACCTGGCAGCAGCATGAGGAGGCGGTACAGGGGCCCATGACAGATTACGGGCCTGGCAGCAGCATGAGGAGTAGGTACGGGGGCCCATGGCAGATTACGGGCCTGGCAGCAGCATGAGGAGGCGGTACAGGGGCCCCATGGCAGATTAGGGGCCTGGCAGCAGCAACTTGGACAGGAGGACGTTCAGCTTCTGCACCGTCGGGTGCGTGCTCGCAAACTGTTGTCTCTTGGAAACGGATTCCAAGAAAGACTGCTGACGGAATCCGTGAAGAGGAGTAGCAGGAGAAGGAGCATCTGAACGAGCGGAATATGCCAACAAGCGACAACAGGGGCCCATGACAGATTACGGGCCTGGCAGCAGCATGAGGAGTCGGTACGGGGGCCCATGGCAGATTACGGGCCTGGCAGCAGCAATGGGAGGCCCGTAATCTGCCAGCACCCTATGACAAAAAATGGAACACACCAGCAGTGTGTGAGGAGACCTGAAAGTGGCACATGGCAGAGTGTGGCGATGGAGACAGCAGCAATGGGAGGCCATACAGGGACCCATGAGAGACTCTGGACCTGGCAGCAGCATGAGGAGGCGGTATAGGGGCCCATGGCAGATTAGGGGCCTGGCAGCAGCTATGGGAGGCCCGTAATCTGCCAGCACCCTATGACAAAAAATGGAACACACCAGCAGTGTGAGGAGACCTGAAAGTGGCACATGGCAGAGTGTGGCGATGGAGACAGCAGCAATGGGAGGCCGTACAGGGACCCATGAGAGACTCTGGACCTGGCAGCAGCATGAGGAGGCGGTATAGGGGCCCATGGCAGATAAGGGGCCTGGCAGCAGCTATGGGAGGCCCGTAATCTGCCAGCACCCTATGACAAAAAATGGAACACACCAGCAGTGTGAGGAGACCTGAAAGTGGCACATGGCAGAGTGTGGCGATGGAGACAGCAGCAATGGGAGGCCGTACAGGGACCCATGAGAGACTCTGGACCTGGCAGCAGCATGAGGAGGCGGTATAGGGGCCCATGGCAGATTAGGGGCCTGGCAGCAGCTATGGGAGGCCCGTAATCTCTGCCAGCACCCTATGACAAAAAATGGAACACACCAGCAGTGTGAGGAGACCTGAAAGTGGCACATGGCATGAGACACTGTGGACCTGGCAGCAGCATGAGGAGGCGGTACAGGGGCCCATGGCAGATTAGGGGCCTGGCAGCAGCTATGGGAGGCCCGTAATCTGCCAGCACCCTATGACAAAAAATGGAACACACCAGCAGTGTGAGGAGACCTGAAAGTGGCACATGGCAGAGTGTGGCGATGGAGACAGCGGCAATGGGAGGCCGTACAGGGACCCATGAGAGACTCTGGACCTGGCAGCAGCATGAGGAGGCGGTATAGGGGCCCATGGCAGATTAGGGGCCTGGCAGCAGCTATGGGAGGCCCGTAATCTGCCAGCACCCTATGACAAAAAATGGAACACACCAGCAGTGTGAGGAGACCTGAAAGTGGCCCATGGCAGAGTGTGGCGATGGAGACAGCAGCAATGGGAGGCCGTACAGGGACCAATGAGAGACTCTGGACCTGGCAGCAGCATGAGGAGGCGGTATAGGGGCCCATGGCAGATTAGGGGCCTGGCAGCAGCTATGGGAGGCCCGTAATCTGCCAGCACCCTATGACAAAAAATGGAACACACCAGCAGTGTGAGGAGACCTGAAAGTGGCACATGGCAGAGTGTGGCGATGGAGACAGCAGCAATGGGAGGCCGTACAGGGACCCATGAGAGACTCTGGACCTGGCAGCAGCATGAGGAGGCGGTATAGGGGCCCATGGCAGATTAGGGGCCTGGCAGCAGCTATGGGAGGCCCGTAATCTGCCAGCACCCTATGACAAAAAATGGAACACACCAGCAGTGTGAGGAGACCTGAAAGTGGCACATGGCATGAGACACTGTGGACCTGGCAGCAGCATGAGGAGGCGGTACAGGGGCCCATGGCAGATTAGGGGCCTGGCAGCAGCTATGGGAGGCCCGTAATCTGCCAGCACCCTATGACAAAAAATGTAACACACCAGCAGTGTGAGGAGACCTGAAAGTGGCACATGTTTGGGGCATGATTCATGGCGGATTTAGTCAGTTGTGTCAGGAACTGGTGGTTTGAAATCCAGACTAATCCACGCCTGATTCATTTTCACAAACGTGAGTCTCTCCACACTTTGGGTGGACAGTCGTGTCCATCGCGGAGTTACAATACCTCCTGCCGCACTAAACACGCGCTCCGATGACACGCTACTGGCCGGGCATGACAGCCTTTCAAGGGCAAATTCAGCTAGTTGGGGCCAAAGGTCAAGTTTCGTTGCCCAGTAGTCAAGGGGATTGTCTACCTCGGTTGGCAGGGTGCTGTCCAAGTAGGCCCAAGCCTGTTGTTTGAGGTCCTGCTCCAGGTCCACCTGATGCTGCTGCTGCTGCGGCTGGTTAGTAGTTTCCTCACTGCGCTGGTGAAGAAAGCTACTCATCATCGACTGCAGACTGAGGCAGCCGCTGCTGGTGGAGCTGCCACTGCTCCTACCACCCCACCCCTCCCCTGCTGCCATGGCAGCGGAACGCGAGCGCACAGGGCCCACAGTGTCTGAGGATGGACATTGGCGCACAAAGGCAGAGACCAACTGACTACATAGGTGGTTTTTATAGTACGATATTTTACGTGACATTTTAAGGATGTCTTGCAGTGGGATGGTGGATTTTAGGAACCGCTTGACAACCAGATTGAACACGTGAGCCATGCATGGCGCATGGCACAACCTTCCTTGACGCAGAGCAGACACCATGTTCTTTCCGTTGTCGGTCAACATGGTTCCGATTTTGAGTTTGCGCGGAGACAGCCATCTGTCGATTTCTCTGTTCATTACACTCAGAAGTTCCTCCCCTGTGTGACTACGTTCGCCAAGGCATACCAGGTGCAGCACAGCGTGACACCGTTGCGCCCTGCACATGTGATATGCCGGTCGGGTAATGGGACTTGGCACGGGGGTGGCGGCTGAGGACACGGCGGAAGAAGAGGTGGTAGAGGCGGACATCTTTGCTGGACCAAGGACGTGCAAACGTGGAGGCAAAAGCGGCGTGACCTGTCCAAGTTGCTGGTGCGGCTGTGCCGGCACCACGTTCACCCAGTGGGCCGTAAATGACATGTACTGTCCCTGACCGTAGTTACAGCTCCACACGTCGGCGCTGCCGTGCACTTTGGCAGAGACCGACATGCTCAAAGACTGGCCCACCATCTCTTCTACATGTGAATGCAGGGCTGGCACTGCCTTTTTGGCGAAGAAATGACGGCTTGGCACTCTCCACCGCGGCTCGGCACAAGCCATCATTTCTCGGAAAGGTGCTGAGTCCACCACTTGGAAAGGGAGGGACTGCAGCACCAGCAACTTGGACAGGAGGACGTTCAGCTTTTGCACCGTCGGGTGCGTGCTCGCAAACTGTTGTCTCTTGGAAACGGATTCCAAGAAAGACTGCTGACGGAATCCGTGAAGAGGAGTAGCAGGAGAAGGAGCATCTGAACGAGCGGAAGATGCCAACGAGCGACAACTCCCCTCAGCAGAGGTGTTGGAGCCTTGACTGGCTGATAGAGGGCGATTGACGTCGGGTGACGGAGCAAGTAACGGAGCGGGTGATGGAGCGGGGGCTGGGGCAGGCAGAACCGCCGTATTTTTATCACGGTTTTCCCAGGCCACCAAATGGCGACGCTGCATATGCTGACGCAACGCTGTAGTCCCAACATGGGCCCCCTGGCCACGCTTGACTTTCTGGCCACATAGTCGACATACGGCTACGTTTACTTCCTCGGGCGGCTTGACAAAAAATTGCCACACCGCCGAGTAGGAAACTTTGCCCCCGATACTCCTCACTGGCTGACTGCTACTTCCTCCGTGCGCACCGGCACCACTACTGGCCGTGGTGGTAGGCTGCAGTGGAGCTGGTGCTCTACTCCGTGGCTGTTTGCCTCCACTGACACTGCTGCGACCCTGCTGCCTCCTGGGCAACCCACCGACTGTTTCGCTCGCTGCCAAGCTGCCACCCTCTTCTCCTGATGATGCGGAAGCAATAGCCTGATGACGACGAGGCTGCCAAGTGCGATCAACCTCATCATCATCAATTAGGGTCTCCGCCTCACTACTAGCTCCCTCGGCTGCGTGTGGGTCAGGAGACAGACCTGTCTCTAGACCGGCTACCGAGCCACTCTCCTCGCCACTACTTCTTCGCCTGGCTGCTGAAGAGGCGGATGTCTCCCCCCGTTCCTGACCGCCCTCTGTTAGCTCTTCCTCACTGTACAGTGGGGCTGAGCCCACAGCATGCGATACTTCGCTTGGTGAGGGAACACCAAAGGACAGGGGCAGGTAGAGGACACGTGATTTCAGTGGGCTTGCTCCCGGGCCATGCCAACTAACGGTTGTGTCTGACGTACCCACCGACCGTTGGTCGGCTGTAGGTGTCAGAGGTGACCTGGGAAGAGGAAGACGACCGAGTCAACCAATCGATGACGGCAGGGTTGTCGGTGGAGACACGACCTCTGGATGACACCGGGAGCACTGGCCTCTGGCTGCGAATAGTGCTGCCTCGACCCCTTCCTCTGCTGCCACGTCTGCTCGCTCCTGAAACATTGCCTCCTCTGCCACTCCTCTGCATGTTGTCTGACATACTCTTTAATTAAACGATTCTGTGTCCCTGAGTAACAATTCTGTGTCCCTGAGTAACAATTCTGTGTCCCTGAGTAACAATTCTGTGTCTGTCCTTGAGTTACAATTCTGTGTCCCTAAGTAACGTTTCTGTGGCCCTAAGTAACGGTTCTGTGGCCCTCAGTAACAAATCTGTGTCCCTCAGTAACAATTCTGTGTCTGTCCCTAAGTAACAATTCTGTGGCCCTAAGTAACGTTTCTGTGGCCCTAAGTAACGTTTCTGTGGCCCTAAGTAACGATTCTGTGGCCCTAAGTAACCATTCTGTGGCCCTAAGTAACGTTTCTGTAGCCCTAAGTAACGTTTCTGTGGCCCTAAGTAACGTTTCTGTGGCCCTAAGTAACAGTTCTGTGGCCCTCAGTAACAATTCTGTGTCCCTCAGTAACAATTCTGTGTCTGTCCCTGAGTAACAATTCTGTGTCCCTAAGTAACGTTTCTGTGGCCCTAAGTAACGATTCTGTGGCCCTAAGTAACGTTTCTGTGGCCCTAAGTAACGTTTCTGTGGCCCTAAGTAACGATTCTGTGGCCCTAAGTAACGTTTCTGTGTCCCTAAGTAACGTTTCTGTGTCCCTAAGTAACGTTTCTGTGTCCCTAAGTAAAGTTTCTGTGGCCCTAAGTAAAGTTTCTGTGGCCCTAAGTAAAGTTTCTGTGGCCCTAAGTAACGATTCTGTGGCCCTAAGTAACGTTTCTGTGTCCCTAACTAACGTTTCTGTGTCCCTAAGTAACGTTTCTGTGTCCCTAACTCTCTCCCTGAATACAGACAGGTCTGCCTCTCTTGAATGACTGGAGGCAAATGAAGAATTCTAAAATGGCCGCCATTTATAGCTCGACCATTACACAGTGCTGGCTGGCTGGCTGCTGATTGGCTAATGCGATCACATGTCATGAATGAATGCATTATGGGTCAGCGCGCCTTGTTTGCACGCCTTCCCAGACATCCCCGCTCCGTCGCCGCACATGTCGCCGCCATTTTAGGAAAAATTTTCCTAATATTCGAAACGAATTCCACTTCGCCTACTTCGATTCGCTCATCTCTAGTGCTAACCACGTAGCCGCTGTGTCATTTAAAATAGTTTGCATGTAGCCTAATGTACAAACTGCAGTGTGGTGGGTTAGCCTGCTATTCAATTTGCACCCCCCCCCCCCATGTACTACTGCATTAACCAGTTCCACGCCGCTTTATAGCGGAAATACAGCTACAGAGTGGCACGGGTGCACAAAATCATATATATATGTGATATGCAGTTCTGGGAGGGGGGCATGTGCGCAATGGGAATTCACGGCCCAGGCTGTCAACCACGGGTCCCGGACGGTGATTACTCGCCAGCACCCGGCGTTCGCCAAATATCTCCAACGGGGGGGACGGGGACCTATGTATAAACACAGATCTCTCCCCTGTCAGCTCCTGCATAGCACAGCCATACAAAGCAGTGTGCTTACAGTGAAGCACACACACAGCCCCCATAGTGAAACAGCACACAATTAACCCTTTGATCGCCCCTCACATTAACCCCTTCCTGCCCGGTGCCATTAGTACTGTGTCAGCGCTTTTTATTAGCACTGATCACTGTATTGGTGTCACTGGGGATGCCAGTGACACCAAGTCAGTTCCCCCCCCCAGTGTCAGAATGCCCGCTGTAGTCCCACTATAAGTCGCTGATCGCCGCCATTACTAGTAAAAAAAAAAAAGAAAACTCCCAGTATATATCCCATTATTTGTAAATGCTATAACCTTCACGTAAACCAATTAATTTACACGTATCGGGATTTTTTTATAGCGAAGACACGGAGCGGGAGACATTTTGGCCGAAATTTATGACAACATTTGGAGATCAGATTTAAAATGTTTCTGAGCTATTTCCAATCAACATGACTTAGCTGAGCGAATATCTGATCGAAAAACACTCAGTAAAACAATATACACAACTAAGAAGTCTAGAAAAGTGCCGAACTCAGGTGTTGCGGGAACGTCTCAGGATGGGGATGAGGATGACTGTCTCAGGATGGGGGAAGGGTATTACCAGCTTGTAGGCCATCTCGTATCCATCGGGGTTCATGGAGGGCAGGAGGTGGATGCGGGTCTCGGTGACCAGCCGCACTACTCTGGGGTTCTTGTTCTTGTACTCCTGGCACAGATATTCCATCAGGTTCAGCATCAACTCCCGACCTACCACCTCGTTCCCGTGCATGCCGGCCACATAGCGGAACTCCGGCTCCCCTGGAACAGGACAAAGATCAGCACACGCCATCTACATACAGTGCGTACATTTCATTTTTTTGTATTTTTTTATTAGAATTTATTATAAATCTGTTATAATTTAGGAATGATTTCATAGGCAGCGAGCAGGTGAATCAGTTTATTAACAGATCTCAATAGCTCAAGCTGAAAACAGCACATATCTTCACTTCTCTTCCTCCTTTTGTAAAGCTCCGGTTGAAGTTTTACTCAAAAGGCAGCCAACCTGAAAGGTAAAGATTTATGCTTGGCTCTCGCTCTTTTTTTTTTTTTAAAAACTCACTGTGGTCAATTCACGCACCTAAACGCACCAGAACGCACCTAAACGCACCAGAACGCACCCAAACGCACATGTCCCTATTTAATGTGAAGAAAAAGCGAGGGGAGAAATGAACTGGAATGCATTAAAAATGCACAAGCAGAGACGCACGCGGACTGTGTTTCTATGGTGTGAACCGGCCCTAACAGATAATACTGCGTGATTTCTGAGCTACAATAACTCAGCAATATTTGTCTCAATGGTGGTCAGTTCACTAAAAGACACGCGCTGCTTATGGAATGCGTTCAATGTTCAGAACTAGCGATATTTATCACACTTTTTTTTTACACGCTAACACTGGACCAGAGGAAGAAATCAAGGCACACCGATACATTGTACGCTCCTCACACCGATACATTGTACGCTCCTCACACCGATACATTGTACACTCATCACACCGATACATTGTACGCTCCTCACACCGATACATTGTACACTCATCACACCGATACATTGTACTCTCATCACACCGATACATTGTACGCTCCTCACACCGATACATTGTACACTCCTCACACCGATACATTGTACACTCATCACACCGATACATTGTACACTCATCACACCGATACATTGTACTCTCATCACACCGATACATTGTACGCTCCTCACACCGATACATTGTACACTCATCACACCGATACATTGTACTCTCATCACACCGATACATTGTACTCTCATCACACCGATACATTGTACTCTCATCACACCGATACATTGTACGCTCCTCACACCGATACATTGTACACTCATCACACCGATACATTGTACTCTCCTCACACCGATACATTGTACGCTCCTCACACCGATACATTGTACTCTCATCACACCGATACATTGTACTCTCATCACACCGATACATTGTACGCTCCTCACACTGATACATTGTACTCTCATCACACCGATACATTGTACACTCATCACACCGATACATTGTACTCTCATCACACCGATACATTGTACTCTCATCACACCGATACATTGTACTCTCATCACACCGATACATTGTACACTCATCACACCGATACATTGTACACTCCTCACACCGATACATTGTACACTCCTCACACCGATACATTGTACTCTCATCACACCGATACATTGTACTCTCATCACACCGATACATTGTACACTCCTCACACCGATACATTGTACACTCATCACACCGATACATTGTACACTCCTCACACCGATACATTGTACACTCATCACACCGATACATTGTACACTCATCACACCGATACATTGTACTCTCATCACACCGATACATTGTACGCTCCTCACACCGATACATTGTACACTCATCACACCGATACATTGTACTCTCATCACACCGATACATTGTACTCTCATCACACCGATACATTGTACTCTCATCACACCGATACATTGTACGCTCCTCACACCGATACATTGTACACTCATCACACCGATACATTGTACTCTCCTCACACCGATACATTGTACGCTCCTCACACCGATACATTGTACTCTCATCACACCGATACATTGTACTCTCATCACACCGATACACTGTACACTCATCACACCGATACATTGTACTCTCATCACACCGATACATTGTACGCTCCTCACACCGATACATTGTACTCTCATCACACCGATACACTGTACTCTCATCACACCGATACATTGTACTCTCATCACACCGATACATTGTACACTCATCACACCGATACATTGTACACTGATCACACCGATACATTGTACGCTCATCACACCGATACATTGTACTCTCATCACACCGATACATTGTACTCTCATCACACCGATACATTGTACGCTCATCACACCGATACATTGTACTCTCATCACACCGATACATTGTACACTCATCACACCGATACATTGTACTCTCATCACACCGATACATTGTACTCTCATCACACCGATACATTGTACTCTCATCACACCGATACATTGTACACTGATCACACCGATACACTGTACACTCATCACACCGATACATTGTACGCTCCTCACACCGATACATTGTACTCTCATCACACCGATACATTGTACTCTCATCACACCGATACATTGTACTCTCATCACACCGATACATTGTACTCTCATCACACCGATACACTGTACTCTCATCACACCGATACATTGTACTCTCATCACACGATACATTGTACACTCATCACACCGATACATTGTACACTCATCACACCGATACATTGTACTCTCATCACACCGATACATTGTACTCTCATCACACCGATACATTGTACGCTCCTCACACTGATACATTGTACACTCATCACACCGATACATTGTACTCTCATCACACCGATACATTGTACACTCATCACACCGATACATTGTACGCTCCTCACACCGATACATTGTACTCTCATCACACCGATACATTGTACGCTCCTCACACTGATACATTGTACTCTCATCACACCGATACATTGTACACTCATCACACCGATACATTGTACTCTCATCACACTGATACATTGTACTCTCATCACACCGATACATTGTACACTCATCACACCGATACATTGTACGCTCCTCACACGATACATTGTACTCTCATCACACCGATACATTGTACGCTCCTCACACTGATACATTGTACTCTCATCACACCGATACATTGTACACTCATCACACCGATACATTGTACTCTCATCACACCGATACATTGTACTCTCATCACACCGATACATTGTACTCTCATCACACCGATACATTGTACACTCATCACACCGATACATTGTACTCTCATCACACCGATACATTGTACGCTCATCACACCGATACACTGTACTCTCATCACACCGATACATTGTACGCTCCTCACACCGATACATTGTACTCTCATCACACCGATACATTGTACACTCATCACACCGATACATTGTACTCTCATCACACCGATACATTGTACTCTCATCACACCGATACATTGTACACTCCTCACACCGATACATTGTACACTCCTCACACCGATACATTGTACACTCATCACACCGATACATTGTACACTCATCACACCGATACATTGTACTCTCATCACACCGATACATTGTACTCTCATCACACCGATACATTGTACTCTCATCACACCGATACATTGTACGCTCCTCACACCGATACATTGTACACTCCTCACACCGATACATTGTACACTCATCACACCGATACATTGTACACTCATCACACCGATACATTGTACTCTCATCACACCGATACATTGTACTCTCATCACACCGATACATTGTACTCTCATCACACCGATACATTGTACACTCATCACACCGATACATTGTACGCTCCTCACACCGATACATTGTACTCTCATCACACCGATACATTGTACGCTCCTCACACCGATACATTGTACACTCATCACACCGATACATTGTACTCTCATCACACCGATACATTGTACTCTCATCACACCGATACATTGTACACTCATCACACCGATACATTGTACGCTCCTCACACCGATACATTGTACTCTCATCACACCGATACATTGTACGCTCCTCACACCGATACATTGTACACTCATCACACCGATACATTGTACACTCATCACACCGATACATTGTACTCTCATCACACCGATACACTGTACTCTCATCACACCGATACATTGTACTCTCATCACACCGATACATTGTACTCTCATCACACCGATACATTGTACGCTCCTCACACCGATACATTGTACACTCCTCACACCGATACATTGTACTCTCATCACACCGATACATTGTACTCTCATCACAGCGATACATTGTACTCTCTTCACACCGATACATTGTACTCTCATCACACCGATACATTGTACTCTCATCACACCGATACATTGTACTCTCATCACACCGATACATTGTACACTCATCACACCGATACACTGTACACTCATCACACCGATACATTGTACACTCATCACACCGATACATTGTACGCTCCTCACACCGATACATTGTACACTCATCACACCGATACATTGTACGCTCCTCACACCGATACACTGTACACTCATCACACCGATACACTGTACGCTCCTCACACCGATACATTGTACACTCATCACACCGATACATTGTACTCTCATCACACCGATACATTGTACACTCATCACACCGATACACTGTACGCTCCTCACACCGATACATTGTACTCTCATCACACCGATACATTGTACTCTCATCACACCGATACATTGTACTCTCATCACACCGATACATTGTACTCTCATCACACCGATACATTGTACACTCATCACACCGATACATTGTACTCTCATCACACCGATACATTGTACGCTCCTCACACCGATACATTGTACTCTCATCACACCGATACATTGTACACTCATCACACCGATACATTGTACTCTCATCACACCGATACATTGTACGCTCCTCACACCGATACATTGTACTCTCATCACACCGATACATTGTACACTCATCACACCGATACATTGTACTCTCATCACACCGATACATTGTACTCTCATCACACCGATACATTGTACACTCATCACACCGATACACTGTACTCTCATCACACCGATACATTGTACTCTCATCACACCGATACATTGTACACTCATCACACCGATACACTGTACTCTCATCACACCGATACATTGTACTCTCATCACACCGATACATTGTACACTCATCACACCGATACACTGTACTCTCATCACACCGATACATTGTACACTCATCACACCGATACATTGTACGCTCCTCACACCGATACATTGTACACTCATCACACCGATACATTGTACTCTCATCACACCGATACATTGTACACTCATCACACCGATACATTGTACACTCATCACACCGATACACTGTACTCTCATCACACCGATACATTGTACACTCATCACACCGATACATTGTACTCTCCTCACACCGAAGACATTCTAGTGTGCTTTCATTCACAGAACCCTCGCCCTCTGGTGAAATTTTACCTTTTATTTCCATTCCTGAGCTCACTTCCACATTGATACGTTGTACGCTCCTCACACCGATGCACCGTACGCTCCTCACACCGATGCGCCGTACGCTCCTCACACCGATGCACCGTACGCTCCTCACACCGACGCGCCGTACGCTCCTCACACCGATGCGCCGTACGCTCCTCACACCGACACGCCGTACGCTCCTCACACCGATGCACCGTACGCTCCTCACACCGATGCGCCGTACGCTCCTCACACCGACACGCCGTACGCTCCTCACACCGACGCGCCGTATGCTCCTCACACCGACGCTCCGTACGCTCCTCACACCGACGCGCTGCACGCTGCTCACACCGACGCGCCGTATGCTCCTCACACCGACGCTCCGTACGCTCCTCACACCGACGCGCCGTACGCTCCTCACACCGACGCGCCGTACGCTCCTCACACTGACGCGCCGCACGCTCCTCACACCGACGCGCCGCACGCTGCTCACACCGACGCGCCGCACGCTCCTCACACCGTTGCGCCGCACGCTCCTCACGCCGACGCGCCGTACGCTCCTCACACCGACGCGCCGTACGCTCCTCACACCGACGCGCCGTACAATGCTTCAGTGTGATGAGCGTACAATGTATCAGTGTGCCTTGATTTCTTCCTCTGGTCCAGTGTTAGCGTGTTAAAAAAAAAAAAAGTGTACGCTCCTCACATCGACACGTACGCTCCTCACACGGACACATTATATACTTTTAATTTACTGGCCGTTGCAGAGTCCCCCTGATTGTTGTTTTGTACATTGCTGAATGGCCGCCTGCCTACCGGCGGGTGATAAGTACTGAAAGTGTTCTTTAGTGACCTGACTTTTTCCCCGTTCACACCAATGCCATTTGTCATGCGATTTGACAGTTCAAAATCACATGACAAGTCGCACCGTATTTGTGCTTATGGAACCCTTCAAACTGGTGCCACTCCAACTTGCACTGATTTTGAAACAGGTTCCTGCACTATATTTGGTGATTTCATATGTGACATTGATAGACATCTGTACATGAAGTCACACAGAAATCAGGCGAGCCGCACATGAAATCGCACTGACCGCTGGCTCTGAAATCAGCCTACTAAGTGAAGTAACTTGATTTCAAAGTCGCATTCGGTGTGAACCAGCGATAAATCATTTATCTCTTTTTTTTGTGGTATTTCCCTCACATTCAATATTTCATTTTGACAATTTGACTTTTTGATTTATCTCCTGCGATATTTCTGAAAAATGGGTCACGTGACCTACATATCGCATGCGGTAACCTTTCATGAATCGACCCCGTAGCGCTCCAGCAATCATTTCAAAAGTTTTAAATTTTTATATATTGAAAGAAACATTTTTAAGTCATCGTTCTCACCGCTGCGATTTAAAATCGTGTGATTTGTGTGCAATTTCAGTGCGATTTCTGAAGACTTCATTGCTACTTGTGAAGATTTTCAACAATTTCTTGCCATTTTCAGTGTGATTTCCATTATATTCTATGTATGTGAAATCGCAACAAAACTGCAGAAAAAGTTGTAGCAAGAACTACTGTAGAGATCGTGATGCAGCAAAGCGCACGTTAGGACACTGACATTCATTAGATGTGATTTCAGGTGCAATTTCAATTTGCACAATATACCTGAAATCGCACCGGTGTGGCTGGGAATTAAGGGGATTGTCCTCCCCCCTCCCTCCCCATAGTCTGCTGGGAAACATGACAGGTCCTAGAAGACTACAGGACCGTTCACAAAGCGCAGCGCTTCTCGCACATGTGCAGTGGGCACCCAGCTGTGAGGCCGCAAGCTGCCCACATTGAATATGCCTGTGCCAGGGAGAGAAGACGGCCAGTGGAACCAACCTTGGTGAGGACACCTCTGGACCGAAGGACAGGGAAGAGGCTGTATATTAAGAGTCAGCAAATACAGTTTTTGTACCTTCTGACTTTTATTTATTTTTTTAATTCAACAGGAACTCTGCTTTAATGTAAAGCGTTACTAAACCCCGGACCCCGCATTCACTATATCCGCTCTCCCCGGACCCTGCATTCACTATATCCGGTCTCCCCGGACCCTGCATTCACTATATCCACTCTCCCCGGACCCCGCATTCACTATATCCGCTCTCCCCGGACCCCGCATTCACTATATCCGCTCTCCCCGGACCCCGCATTCACTATATCCGCTCTCCCCAGACCCCGCATTCACTATATCCGCTCTCCCCAGACCCCGCATTCACTATATCCGCTCTCCCCAGACCCCGCATTCACTATATCCGCTCTCCCCGGACTCCGCATTCACTATATCCACTCTCCCCGGACCCCGCATTCACTGTATCCGCTCTCCCCAGACCCCGCATTCACTATATCCGCTCTCCCCGGACTCCGCATTCACTATATCCGCTCTCCCCGGACCCCGCATTCACTATATCCGCTCTCCCCAGACCCCGCATTCACTATATCCGCTCTCCCCGGACTCCGCATTCACTATATCCGCTCTCCCCGGACCCCGCATTCACTATATCCGCTCTCCCTGGACCCCGCATTCACTATATCCGCTCTCCCCGGACCCCGCATTCACTATATCCGCTCTCCCCGGACCCCGCATTCACTATATCCGCTCTCCCCGGACCCCGCATTCACTATATCCGCTCTCCCCAGACCCCGCATTCACTATATCTGGTCTCCCCGGACCCCGCATTCACTATATCCGCTCTCCCCGGACTCCGCATTCACTATATCCGCTCTCCCCAGACCCCGCATTCACTATATCCGCTCTCCCCAGACCCCGCATTCACTATATCCGCTCTCCCCGGACCCCGTATTCACTATATCTGGTCTCCCCGGACCCCGCATTCACTATATCCGCTCTCCCCGGACCCCGCATTCACTATATCCGCTCTCCCCGGACCCCGCATTCACTATATCCGCTCTCCCCGGACCCCGCATTCACTATATCCGCTCTCCCCGGACCCCGCATTCACTATATCCGCTCTCCCCGGACCCCGTATTCACTATATCTGGTCTCCCCAGACCCTGCATTCACTATATCCGCTCTCCCCGGACCCTGCATTCACTATATCTGCTCTCCCCGGACCCTGTATTCACTATATCTGCTCTCCTCGGACCGGTGCTGATTGGTCCTGTGCTGATCACATGCACTCTCCCAAGGAAAAAAAACCTCTCTAGCAATACACACCAAACTGAGCATGTGCAGAATGGCTACGGGTTCAGTCTGTCTTATGAGGAGATAAGACATTTGAACAAGAAGAGGATCAGAGAAGACAGGATCAAACAGCCTTTTTACAGAATGCGGAGGATTAACCCCTTAGGTTCTACAGTGAGTATAACAAGCACACTTTACTGCATCTACAGACTGATTGTACTGTTGTGGGTTTAGTAACACTTTAACTGCTTCCGTGCCGCCTTATAGCAGAAATACTGCTACAGGGCGGCACGACTGAGAAAAATCACATATATATATACATCATTTTGCAGCTTCTGGTGGGGGGTGCGTGCTGCCATTCGTGACCTTGGCTGTCAATCACCAGGTGATTCCCTGCCGGCACCCAGCAATTGCTGAGTATTACTGACAGGGGGGAGATACCTGCATGTAAACAATACAGATCTCTCCCCCGTCAGCTCCTGCACACTGCTTTGTATAGCTCTGCATAGCAGCATGCTCACAGTGAAACACAGACACAGCACACAGTTAACCCTTTGATCACCCCTCATGTTAACCCCTTCCCGCCAAGTGTCAGTGTTTTTTATTAGCACTGATCACTGTATTGGTGTCACTGGGGATGTCAGTGACACCAAGTCAGTTGCCCCCCAGTGTCAGAATGCCCGCCGCAGTCCTGCTGTCATGGCATAAGTCGCTGATCACCGCCATTACTAGTAAAAATAAAAATCCCAGTATCTTTCCCGCCATTTGTAAACGCTATAACTTTCACATAAACCAATTAATTTACACGTATCGGGATTTTTTTATAGCAAAGACACGGAGCGGGAGACATTTTGGCTGAAATTCATGACAAAATTTGATTTGTTAAATTTTTTTATTGGACATGAGGGCGAGGGGTGAGCCCGGGTTCACATACATGCGGTGCGGTATATCACATGCGATGTGTGCGGTGCGATCGGAGTCTACATTATGTATGGTTCTAATCGCACCGCACCCGCACCAAAAACGCGCAGGACTTGGTCCGCACTAGAATCGGATCGCATGAGTATTCACACCTATACCATCCGATTCTGCCCACCGCTTTAGGGGTGTTGTTAAGTTAACATACACCCCCGCAGCGGTTCGCATGAATGGGGTGCGATTCTGATGCGGTGCAGAATGCGTATAGAAAACGCTGCGAATTGCGCACCGCGTCAGTGTGAACGCGGGCTTAAAACGTCAAGATTTACATTCAGCCTGACGTATTGCAGGATTGGAGGGTTCAGCCGCGGGCCGCGTTACGCAGGGAAACCTGTAGAGAGGACAGAGCAGGTTTCGATTGGATACAAAGATTGGGAAGGGTTGGAGTGGTGGATGGGGTCCTCACCCAGCTCGTGTTGTCCCGGGTTGTCGGAGATTTCCATGACGTACATCTTCAGGCCCAGGTAGCTCTTGCCGATGCTGTAGACCCGGGTGATGTTTGGGCATTCCTCGTTCACCCTCTTCATCAGCTGGAAAGATGGTGAGATGTTAGTAAAACCGCTAATCTCCTGATTCCCAACTGGCCTTCATCGCATCGCAAGATTTGTCATTGGCCATCTGGTGTCCCTGGAAATGTCCCAAATATTCCCAATTGTCCTGATACCAAGCCCTCTAGCAGGGGTGGACTGACAACTCATGGGGCCCCCAGGCAATAGGGGATCATGGGGCCCCTGTGTCCTTGCCCACACTCAAAGCACACCCAAAAAAGCCTATATAAGGTACCAGGAGCATTTCATGGCGCCCCCTACTGACCCCGGACCCTCTGGCAGTGCCCAAGTGCTCGAATGGTCAGTCTGCCCCTGACCTCTACTAATGATCTCTATGTCTTCATGTCTTTTGAATTGAATCTCTGGTCTTGCTGAGCTAAAATGAGACCTCAGATCCGCTTTGGATTGTGGCGAGGTTCTTACCTGCTTCTGGCCTGTAGCTAGGGAGATAGACCATTCCAGGGCACATGGTAAGATCTTTCTACAAGAGCGCCATGTGGGAGGATCCATTCTACTATGGTCATATAATCCACAGGTGTCAAACACAAGGCCCTCCAGGCCATTTCTTGTGGCCCTTGCACCTCTCCTGCAGTTACCCCCTGGTCTCTGCCCCGACCTTGTCTCAGCAGTCCTCAGCAGAGAAGGGAATAGAACAAATCAGCCAAATCCAACCCATCCCCGCACACCCTCACCTCTGCCTCCCCTGGTCTCAGCATTCAGCAGACTCTGGTACCTGACTCCATTCCTCCTCTGGTCCTCCTCCAGACCCGGCACTTTCTGCATTCCAGCTCTGCCCCCAAAGGGGGGTGCACTGTGATGTGGGTGTGGGATTCTTGACATCTGATGTAATGGGGGGGGGGGTGGGGTGCTCTGGACATCTAGTCTCACAGATACAACTGGCCTTTTGAGGGCAACTATACTGCTGATATGGCCAGCGGTGAAATGGAGTTTGACACCCCTTATATAATCGGTCCCATGCGATGTAAGATCAGGGGCAGACTGAACATTCGAGCACTCAGGCACTGCCTGAGGGCCCGGAGTCAGTATGGGGCCCCATGAAATGCCCCTGGTATCTTTTTTATAGGCTTTTTTGGGTGTGCTTTGAGTGTGGGCAAGGACGCAGGGGGCCCCATGATCCCCTATTGCCTGGGGGCCCCATGAGTTGTCAGTCTGCCCCTGGACATGATGTACCCCTCTAGACATGCTATGTCTAGGTATCATGGCAAACATGTAACATCTTTGCAGTGTTGGGGATCAAGGCTGCTGTTAGAAATCATGGGGCCCCATACAGCCTGATGGGGCCCCCAACCCTCCCCCCCAAGACCCTGACTACCCACCTTGAAAAAAAACCAGCTTTGTCTTTAATGCTAGGTTCACACCTATGCAATTTGAGTTTGATCCGTTTCTGCAGTGCGTTTTTGCCGCGTTTTGCTTTTTTTTTTTGTTGCTAGGCAGATTAAAAATGCAAAATGGACCAAAAACGCACAACATGCTTTTCTGCAGCGTTTCCATTGAAGTCTATAGAACCAAAAAAATGCAACATTTTGCGTTTAAAAAAAAGCCCCTGGCTCTTTCCAAAAAAAAACCGCACCGGGTGAAAACGCAGAGATGTGAACGTGTCTCATAGGAAATCATGTTAAATGATCTGCAGTGCGTTTCTGCAAAACGCTTAGGTGTGAACCCGGGATAAGGGATCGTTATCTGTCCCCAGCCTGTTGTAGGCAGGCCATACATGATGCAAATTTCACAAAAGTCGCTCAATTCCCCCATCGACATCTATGGCTGGCTTACGGATCCTTCAGCCCGGACTCACACCAGCGTGGCTTTGAAATTGCGCTACTTCAGTGCAGGGGCGGACTGACAACTCATGGGGCCCCCCGGGCAATAGGGGATCATGGGGCCCCCTGTGTCCTTGCCCAAACTCAAAAAAGCCTACGAAATAGGTACCAGGGGCATCTCATGGGGCCCCCTACTGACCCTGGGCCCTCGGGCAGTGCCCGAGTTTCCAAATGGTCAATCCGCCCCTGCTTCAGTGTGATTTCCAAGTCTCAGGTCAGAGAGATTACCGAAGATTTTGCAGCGGATTGCGACTCCATTTAACAGTCAACGCAAGTCGCAATGAATTCGGGAAAAAGTAGCGCAGGAACCTTTTTCAGCCCGGGTTCACACTCATGCGGTGCGTTATTTGCAGCGTTTCCAGTGCGAATTTTGCACCGCCTTACATTCACACCCCATTCATGCGAACTGCTGCGGGTGTGAATGTTAACAACACCCCGAAATCGGTCTGCAAAACGCGGTGCGATGTGCAAAATCGGATCGCAAAAAAAGGGTTCGTACCTTTTTGGTGCGGGTGCGGTGCGAATAGAGCCATGTAAAATGTTCGGCTCCGATTGCACCGAACGCAATTTGCATGTGATTTTCACAGGAATGAGGAGCGGTTCCTGTGCGAATTACATGCGATGTGCCGCACTGCACAATTGTGAACCCGGCTCAAAGTCGCTGTGACAAGAGTTGCTGCGATTTGAACGGTTCCATTGCCAGCAATGGGGTGCGACTTGTCATGCAATTTGGAACAGTCAAGTCACATGACAAATCATACCGGTGTGAATGCGGGCTCAAGTCGAATCATTCCGCCAGCCAGCAGCAGGGACCGAGGGAGCCGGGACTTCATCTTCTCAAATGTGGACCGGCCCAGGATAGTGTAAGTCCGCAGGTGCCAGAGAAAGAAGAAGAGTCCCCCTTGTCTCCGGGCCCTCGGGATGAAGTGATGGGGCCCCCCCAGCCCAGGAATAATATTACCACCACTCGGGAGCCATGTACCCAGGGGGACAGTATGTATGCACTGACTACACATGATCCTACATGAAGCCTGAAGCTGCTGTCCGGGCCCCCCTGTTCTGTGATGGGTCCCCCTACAGGAGGCCTGGTTGTACCCCTTTATCAGTGGCCCTGCTGAGGATGCCCACATCCTAAAGCTCTATGCAGATTTCTGCAAGAGAAAGAGGGGGCAGTGAGAGAGATGGGGGGGGGGAGTAATGGGACAGAGAGGGGGGAGAGGGAGTGGTGAGAGAAAGAAGGGGAGGGAGAGAGAAAGGGAGAAGAGGGGTGTGGAAGAGTGGTTAGAGAAAGGAGGAGGGGGGGGGAGAAGGGGAGAGAGTGGTGAGAGAAAGAAGAGGAGGGGGAGAGAAAGGGGGAAGGGGGGGTGAGAAGGGGAGGGGGAGAGAGGAGGGGAGAGAGTGGTGAGAGAAAGAGGAGGGGGAGAGAATGGGGGAAGGGGGGGTGAGAGTGGTGAGAGAAGGAGATAGGGGAGAGGAGGGGGAGGGGAGAGAGATAAACAGATGAGAGAGAGTAGGGGGAGAAAGAAAGGGAGAAGGGGGGAGAGAGAAGGGGAGATAGAGAGGGGGGATAGTGAAAGGGGGAGAGATGGTTGGGGGGGTGGGGGTAAAGAGAGCGGAGAGATATAGAAGGATGTGAGTGGGAGGAGAGGGGAGAGAGAGAGGGTGGAGAGAGGGAGGAGAGAGATAGAAGGATGTGAGGGGGGAGGAGAGAGAGAGGGGGGGCAGAGAGAGAGAGAGAGAGATAGAAGGATGTGAGGGGGGAGGAGAGAGAGGGGGGGCAGAGAGAGAGAGAGAGAGAGAGAGAGAGAGAGGAGGACAGAGAGAGGGGAGAGAGATAGAAGGATGTGAGGGGGGGAGGGAAGGAGAGAGAGGGGGGGGGAGAAGGAAGGAGAGAGAGGGGGGAGAGAGAAAGGGGGGAAGAGAGAGGGGAGGCGGGGGGGGGGAAGAGAGAGGGGAAGGAGAGAGTGTGTCTCTATCATTAAAAATACATTCCAATGTAAGAGTTGATTTGATATCACATCAAAGGATTGGCAGTCTGTCCCGTCTCTGTCTCCGCAGTGTGCCTGTCTTGTCTTGTAATTACCTTCCTCATCTCCTTGTAGTTGTGATGTTTGAACTCCAGTTTATCGGTCGGCAGTGGCTCGTGTTCCCACATGAATACAGTGTTTGGGTCTGTGGAGAGACAGAAACCACAATTTCACATAGTGCTCTCAGTGTTAGTGTCCCTGCGGACTGCGGTCAGCCCGGTTTGTCGCGTGGTTACGCTGGCTGGGGACTTTAGTGGGATAGGTGTCTGCTTAACCCCTAACCCAACCCCTTATCCTAAGCTTAGCTTTCAATACAAAACCCAAATGTATCCCCACACTGAACAGCTAAAGTAGAACTACGGCCTCCCATTAAAAAAAAAAATAATTTATATATATATATATATATATATATATATACACACACACATTTTTTTTCTTAGTCCCCTTGCAAAGATCCACGCATCCCTGCTGATCCTGCCAGTAAAGTCCACTTAATTCAGCGTCCTGTGATGGTAGGACAACGCCGCACTGTTCCTGAATCCAGAGCAGGGTTGTCACTCATGTAGGAGGAGCCTCCTTGCATTACAGTGGGAGGAGAAGGGGGGGTGTGGCTATTAACATTGACACTGCTTATTCATTCAGTAGCTTGTCAATCAACACCTGGCTACACCCAGTTCAACTGCTTTCTGGATTGGCAGCTGGGATGTTCTGAGAAGAACGAGATAGGAGGGAGGGGTTTTATGAAAACGTGTCTTACACACGAAACGCGTCGGGGAGGTGCCCCCCATTGATCTACCACACCGCATGGCTTTTTGAGAACGGCCGGCAGTCATTGTACATTACTCTGTAAGTGCTTGTTTCATATGTGTATCATCACCATTAAAGCTACTACACTATCAGAGTTCTTTGTCTGGGGCCCTTTTTTGTTTGGGAGCCCCATGCTTTTTGAAGGCTTGCCTGAATCCTACTCATCTGACATCTGAGGTTTGTGATGACCCCCCCCCCCCCTCCCCCGGTGGCTGTAACTGACATATCCAGAGGTCTTCTATGGATTCCTGGTGGCTGCAGTTTAGATGACTACTACCCATTCCAGAGTCCTACATCCAGAGTACCGGGAGTAGGTCTTATATACTCCATGCGCAAGCATTTCTTCTATCTGGTTAGTGCAATCTATTCTCAGTTTCACCAGCACAGGAGTCACGGATATTCTGCTTCATCACCTACTGACTTTCTACAGCGTTCACTTTTCACCCTAAAATGATATGTGTATACTGGTTTTACTTTGATGTGATTTCTGATATCATTTATGGCTATTAGCGCTGCATTATATTATTCATGATTTATTATGTGAAGGTTTTTGAGGTTACCTTTTATGTCAGCAGGTAGCCTTGTACCCTACTTTTATGTGTACCCAGCGCTTGATTTGACCTAATTTATGGGCATGCTATTTAGGTGATCGGCTGTCACAGTGATCATGTGATCAGGAGCTAATCTACTGGTCTCCAATTACCACTCTGTCTCTGGGTTAGTAATCTGTCCCTGAGGCAGTCATGTGAATCGTGACGCAACGCATTGAGCAGACGTGTGGTGGTGTCATTTCTGGTTTTGGATGGCAGCCGCCATCTTGGTACACCCACCCCTATATTATATTATATACGCATGCTTGTAAGGATCTGTGGACCCAATTTTTAATGTGAGTAGTTTTTATCTGGCTTATAGTTATTAAAGCAAGAGCGTATTACACTACGGGAAGCTCCTTGTGATTTGTTCTCTCGAGAATTGTTCACAAGAGAAGCATCACAGAGGAGGAGAAATCCCTGGAAATCTGTCGGTGAAAGTCGATCAAAAGCATTTATGACCTATTTAACAGGTGAGCTGGTTAAATATTTAGGAGAAGTAAATTATCTCCTGAAGAAGCCTGAAGAACGATGGAACCCTGGATGACCAACTTGCTAACGCGTTTCGAGGACACAACCTCTTCCTCAGAGCCTCGAAACCGTTAGCCAGTTGGTCATTCAGGGTTCCATCATATGGATTCAGGCGTGCCCTCTTTTTTGTTTTTTTCCATTTGCATTTAGTGAATTTGGACCACCCCGGACTGTTGAGGGCAGCAAGCAGTAATTATTCCAGAACATTCCTATTGGTTTCACTGAGTCCATTCCCAGCGCAGGAGAAACGTATTTGCTGTTATTTTATGAATTTTAACTTCTCTATGGATCAATAAAAATTGCCAATTTTATTTTTTTTTGTTGTGTTTATCATTACTGGCACCCTAAAAATTCCACAATTTTGGGGAGGTTCCCCCCTTTTTCCTTGTCTATGGGATGTGGTGCCGTTGAGCTCCTCTCTCACCATTTCAACTCTTGTGCTTTAGTAAACCAACCCCAGTGCAATCGGCAGCACTGAGCTGTTTGACAACACAGTCCTGTACAGTGCAGGAGATGGCTATACAAAGACAGGAGGGGCTCCTGCCCCACATGTGCCCCCTAAATCTGGGTTCCTAAGGCCGGTGCCTCTTCTGGCTCTGCCTCAGCATGGTCATGTCCAACACCAACATGTAACTTGAACCCACCTATCGTAATTCATTGTCTTGTCATAATGGAAATTGTACCGTCATGCTAATAATAAGAAGTAGACAACAACTACGATTCCACTCAGCCTTGACCAGCCCCAGATAGCACACCTGGAAGGGAACATCCCAGAATCTCTGCTCTCAGGCAGGCGGTGCCGTTTTCAAACCAGCTCTGCGGATTGATCCTTATGTAGCGTCCAATCATCGGGGATGTCAGTCGGTTCAGGACTGGTGTGTCCGGGTCTTTGTTTGCTTTAAAGATCTGAAAAATGAACAAGATTTTTTTGAATTCTGTAAATCTGGCATAATACAAAAATGTAAGCGTCAATGCTTCTTAATGGTTTAAAAATTAAACATGGCCGAGGATCGTCCTCCTGACTCTGGAGGACCATAGAACTTTCTAGAAGTCGGTAAACAGAAAGGGGTGGAGATTTAATCTGCATGTTTATGGGAGTCTGGCCAATCCCAGGATTGGAGGCCCGGGTAGAGTGGTAGAATGGCCCATAAATGTGGGAGAGTCAGGCTGACGGGGGAGTCAGTTAGAAGATGGAGTGCTGAAGAAATGGTTCCTGGGAGGGGTCCCCTGGGTCTGGGGGGGGGGGGTGGCCTCCAGGCTGGGCTCAGGCTGGCTCGGGAGGATACATTCAGCAGTGAGGCATGAATGGGATCCAGACCTGGAGGAGTGGGAGCACAGGGGACAGAGTGAGTTCAGCAGCACACCCTAGGATCTACAAGGGGAGAGATCGCTACATGTAGCAAGCTGTCTAAGGACAACAATGGGATCAGTCCCTGATCCTTGTCCTGGGAGATCTTCCAAGCAGCCAGGAGGGCTGGCAGTATCTGCAGTCTGTGGAGCTGGGAGCAGTTCTGCACGGGGAGAGGAGACATCTCTATATGTAGCTACAAGAAGCTAAGCTGATTTTTGAGGGGCTGCTAGTTCCTCGCCCATAAAGGGCGGCTGCTACTGATCCACAACAACTGACAGCTTTCAGGAAAAGATCAGTCCAGGATCTGCCTTTGTACATAGGAAGGAAGTGACCCTCCTTATTGATTCAAGCCAACTGGGCATCCCATAATCCCTATCTCCCTATCCAAGTTATTTCTCCTAAAAAAACAAAATAACCAAGTTCATGGACTGCTCACTGGCGGTGGATGAAAGTGTGGAAAATGCTTGTTGCCTGGCTGCGCAGAGCTTAGGGGTACCCACCACACAGCGTCCCTCACGAAGGTAGTGCTACACTTGGTAAATCTGCAGCAGGGGAGGACTGACCATTTGGAAACTCGGGCACTGCCTAAGGGCCCGGGGTCAGTAGGGGGCCCCATGAGATGCCCCTGGTACCTTTTTTCATAGTTTTTTTTGTTTGGGCAAGGACACAGGGGCCCCATGATCCCCTATTGCCCGGGGGCCCCATGAGTTGTCAGTCCACCCCTGATCTGCAGCATTCATGTCAATGATCCCTGAGGATCCTGCCATGAAGGTTCTTGTTCAGACCAGGGGTGGACTGACCATTCAAGCACTCGGGCACTGCCAGAGGGCCCGGGGTCAGTAGGGGGCCCATGAGATGCCCCTGGTACCTTTTTCATAGACTTTTTTGAGTTTGGGCAAGGACACAGGGGCCCCATGAGTTGTCAGTCCATCCCTGATCTGCAGCATTCATTTCAATGATCCCTGAGGATCCTGCCATGAAGGTTCTTGTTCAGACCAGGGGTGGACTGACCATTCAAGCACTCGGGCACTGCCAGAGGGCCCGGGGTCAGTAGGGGGCCCATGAGATGCCCCTGGTACCTTTTTTTTTTAATAGGCTTTTTTGGGTGTGCTTTGAGTGTGGGCAAAGACACAGGGGCCCCGTGATCCCCTATTGCCCGGGGGCCCCATGAGTTGTCAGTCCGCCCCTGGTTCAGACATTTCCTATTATGGGGTGACAACGCTCTGTCCCTGTTTCCAAATTGCTTTTCTGTGTTGCCACCTTGTTACACTACAAGTGGCAATGCCAATGCTCGTTGCACAGGCACGGTCCCATTCGTTGTCAATTCCAAAAGAGTCGTCCCAGAGCAATGATGTGCAGCCACCACGGGGGCAATTGCATGTGGACAGGAATTGGCGGCAAAGAGGCTGCATGAGATCAGCAACACAATAATGAAGGAAGGTAAAAAAACAGGCATTTTCTAAAACAAAGTGGAGAACATCTACGATACACAATACTGTGAAAACTGAGCCTGACTTTATTTATTTATTATAGGTACTTATATATTGCCGTCAATTTACGCTTTACATATATATTGTACATTCCTGAGTTCACACTGATGCGGTGCGGCACATCGCATGTGATTCGGACAGAAACCGCACCTCATTCCTGTGCAAACCACATGCGATTTCTGTGCGGTGCAGTTTGAGCCGTACATGTTGCATGGCTCAGATCGCACCGCATGCGCAGCAGTAGTGCAGGACCCTGTTTTCTTGTCCGCACCAGAATCGGATTGCACGAGTATTCACACCCAGGCCATCCGATTCTGCACATTGCACCGCGTTTTGCGAACCGATTTCAGGGTGTTGTTAACTCAACATACACACCCGCAGCGGTTCGCATGAACGGCGTGCAATCATGATGCGGTGCGGAAATTGTATAGAAAGCGGTGCGAATTCTGCTCCGCATCAGTGTGAGCCCGGGCTAAATGTCATCCAGCTAGAATACATAAAATATGGCCGCATAACGCCAAATATACTGGAATCATGTCATTAATGGTGGACAGCGAAGTATCACAGGCTGATGAGGGTACCACTTTGCTGTCCCCTCCTGTCAGCAAGTCACCAGCGTTAGACCGACAGCACAGTGCAATGAAATAGAACCTGTTTGTCCCACACAGCTGGCTTTCCCTTACATTATCTTCTTCTGCAAGCTATAAGAGGAAACTAATATTAATGCAGGCCATAGACGCTTCGTTTATTGGCCGAATTTTCGTCCAAAAGAATAATCGGCCAATATTCGCACCGTTAGTGGGGCAATGTCGTCAGCAGACTTTCCTCCTCGTTTCTATTATCGGTCATGCTGGAAAACTTATGAAAAACGGTCGATTTTTGTAAGCATTGGTGGCAACAGAATGACCGATTTTTCATTTTTCGGCCTAAAATTCGGCCAATAAACGAACCGTCTATAGCCGGCATTAGATAGACCTGAAGTCTATCTAATACATGTAGGTGACTACTGAATCAAATGATTTATTTATTTCAGGTACTTATATATTGCCGTCAATTTCTGCAGCGCTTTACATAAACATATTGTACATTCACATTAGTCCCCGCCCCCGAGGAGCGTACAATCTAAGGTCCCTAACTCACATTCATACATACACATACTAGGGACAATTTAGACAGGATCCAATTCATCTACCAGCATGTCTTTGAAGTGTGTGAGGAAACCGGATTACCCGGAGGAAACCCACGCAGGCACAGGGAGAACATGCAAACTCCAGGCAGGTGGTGCCGTGGTTGGGATTTGAACCAATGACCCGAGTACTGCCAGATGGAAGTGCTAACCATTTAGCCAAATTATCATATATTGTGTGGCTCTCCAACAGAGTTTGAGGTGGGTGTGCACACGGCCAATGACAACACCCAGGTGATAGTCACCTGACCATCCTACCCGGGGTAACACTGACTTGCCATTAGCCACCTCAACTTTTGGGCTAGTGACTGGTGTGGAGAACAGTGTATTCACCACAAGGGAAACAAGGCGTTTGCCTAGGGCAGCAATTTTCAGGGGGCAGCAGAGTGTTGGAGAGTTATGGAGGCCGAAGAGGGGGTGCTGGGGGTTGTGGGGGGGCACCCAATTTTAGTGTTGCCTAGGGCAGCACAAGAACTAAATACACCCCTGGGTGTGGAACTCTACAGCAATCGCAAAAAGTTAATTGACCCCTATCAACCTATTAATTACTGACCCCTTTTGGCTTCCATTCTTTTTTGGCCTCGTGGATAGTCTCATCAAGCCTAGGGGGTCAATGGAGAACCTTGATTTAGGAAAAATCAGAATTGGTGTTCTATTGCCTTTCACAGGACTATACTTTCTGAAAAGCAGAAGAAAGCCTGGAGAAGACGTGTTTACTTGGGCACATCGCGCGGTTTGTAATAATAATTCTCGGAGTGCCGAGTGCTGCAAATATGGACACTGGACCCAGTTGTGGGCGCAATGTTTGCTCATTGGCAGGTCCTTAAACTGGGAAAATCTTGCGGAATCCAAAATCCTCAACCTGATTTTTCCCATGCGTCAGCACTGACACGCTGAGCTCCAGGGGGCTCAGACTTTGTATGCAGGGGTCCTAGATGGTGTCAGGGCCCCTCATTCTGGGGCTGGGAAATAAAATACAAAATCTCCATGTTATTTGTACCACACTTGGAGGAACTAAAACTCCCTCCGTTGAACCAGGCAAGACACTGCAGAGCCTTAAAGACAAGACTTGTAAATGCCTTCTGTGCCTGATTTTGGTCAAACGTTCATCCAAAATGGCTGATTTACAGCATGGATACACCCGGATATTATGCAGCAAGTTATGTCAAAACTGCATACAGCTCATTGGCCATCAGTGCAGTGCATGGAAACAACTTCTATGAAGGAGAGCTTGTGGCCCCCAGATATCAATGGAGGAGTAATGTTGGCTCTGCTCGATAGTACACACCTGGTGACACAATGGACATCTGCATCCATCCTATATACATTTATCATCAGGATGAGTAGTAGCTACACTCTCAATGATAGGAGTGAATTAACTGAATCCCCCCCATCATCCAGAGTTGGCTTGTTGGTGCTTACCTATAGGTTCTAGAGTTCTGGGTGGGCTCTGCCATACTTGTAGTGGAGTAGTCTGCAGTAGTGGTCTCACCCATGGGTACTAGAGCTTTGCGTGGGCTCTGCCATACTTGTAGTGGAGTAGTCTGCAGTGGTGGTCTCACTCATGGGTTCTAGAGTTCTGGGTGGGCTCTGCCATACTTGTAGTGGAGTAGACTGCAGTGGTGGTCTCACCTATGGGTTCTAAAGCTTTGCGTCTGCTCTGCCATACTTGTAGTGGATTGGTCTGCAGTGTTGGACTCACCCATGGGTGCTAGAGCACTGGGTGGGCTCTGCCATACTTGACGTGATTTGGTCTGCAGTGATGGTCTCACACATGGGTACTAGAGCTCTGGGTGGGCTCGGACATACTTGTAGTGGATTGGTCTGCAGTGGTGGTCTCACCCATGGGTGCTAGAGCTCTGGGTGGGCTCTGTCATACTTGTAGTGGATTGGTTTGCAGTGGTGGTCTCACCCATGGGCTCTAGAGCTCTGAGTGGGCTCTGCCTTGTTCTGCCATACTTGTGCTGGATTAGTCTACAGTGCTGATCTCATCCATGGGTTCTAGAGCTCTGGATGAGCTCTGCATGGTTCTGCTATACTTGTAGTGTATTGGTCTACAGTAGTGGTCTCACCTACGGGTTCTAGAGCCCTGGGTGGGCTCTGCAATACTTGTGGTGGATTGGTCTGCAGTGGTGGTCTCACCCATGGGTTCTAGAGCTCTGAGTGGGCTTTGCATGATTTTGCAATACTTGTTGCAGATTGGACTACAGTAGTGGTCTCACCCATGGGTTCTAGAGACCTGAGTGGGCTCTGCCATATTTGTAGTAGATTGGTCTGCAGTGGTGGTCTCACCCATGGGCTCTAGAGCTCTGGGTGGACTCTGCCTTGTTCTGCCATACATGTGGTGGATTGGTCTGCAGTGCTGGTCTCACCCATGGGCTCTAGAGCTCTTGGTGGGCTTTCCCTGGTTCTGCCATACTTGTAGTGTATTGGTCTGCAGTGGTGGTCTCACCAATGGGTTCTAGAGCCCTGGGTGGGCTCTACCATACTTGTTGCTGGCTGGTCTGCAGTGGTGGTCTCATCTATGGGCTCTAGAGCTCTGGGAGGACCCTGCAATACTACATACAAATACAGCCTGCCCAGTAATGTCCACTCCCCCAGATTGATATCCACCATCAAGACATTCTGATATTTGCATAACTCCTCCTAAGAGCCAGCCTACTGCCAATACCGGGTCAGGTTCGCCCAGCACCCAGGGCAGGGAGGCATAACCACGCCTCCCTCTAATGCATTCACCATCTTGGCATTCTGGTATTTGCATAACTCCTCCCAAGAACCAGCCTATTGCCAGTACCGGATCAGGTTCGCCCAGCACCCAAGGGTGGGAGGCATAACCACGCCTCCCTCTAATGCCTTAACAATCTTGGCATTCTGGTATTTGCATAACTCCTCCCAAGAACCAGCCTACTGCCAGTACTGGGACAGGTTCACCCAGCACCCAATGCAAGGTGGCAGAACCCTGCTCCCTTCTATGCCATCGAATCGGTATACCACCTTGTGCCCATTTTTTCCCCTTGCTTTAGCTGCCCATGCATGGCATGGAGTGTGCATCGCCCCCGGCATGGAGTGTGCATCGCATGTTACACAGTTATATAGTTAGTCTGGCTGAAAAGACAAAAGTCCACCCAGTTCAACCATTAAAATAAAAAAGTTATAATCCTACACCCACAGTTGATCTAGAGAAAGGAAAAAAACCCAGCAAAGCACGATCCAATCTGCTGCTGCAGGGGAAAAAATTCTTTCCTGATCCCCCGAGAGGCAATCGGATATTTCTTGGTTGATTGAGGAGAAGAGGGAGGGCCTGAGAGGAAGATGGGGGGTGGTAAAATATAATCCAATAAAATCTCAGCTTGTATTTTAAGGCACATAATTGGAAAACAAATTATTTTAGGAAATGCTCAGAAATCTTCACCGGTGATGCTAAAAGGCACGGAGTGTGGGGAGTTATTTGATTTGCCATAGGTCCCTTTCAGATGGGGTGGAACCAATCAGTGGGGGGGATCTCTCCGCTGATCCGTGCTAAGCAGGTGGATGACAGATCCCTGCTGCAGGCCCGGACACTGACCACTGATTTCAATGGGGCGGTCGGATGGAAACGGAGGACCGCCTGTCCGTATCCACCCGACTGTCATCCAATCCACTGGACGGATGGGAACCGGGATCCCCATCGGTCTGTTTTTGGTGGATCGGATCGGATGCTGGCGGATGTCACCCGGCAGTCCATAGAGGTCTATGGATGGACCGATCGGGTCTGCCTGGGACCCCATCGGTCCGCTCGTGTGAAAGGGGCCATAGGGATCAATGGGCAACAATGCACCTGTTTCAGATCTCTTTAAAAAAAAAAAAATGCCATCACGCTAGGAATGCGGCGGTTTTCTCAGCCGTGTGCAGGAGCCCCGGAGCAGCTCTTTGAAAACCCTTTTCCTATCATCTCCCCAGCATGAAGGGTGGATTATCCTCAATGATAATATTGCTACAAGACTGAGCGCCCTTTCTGTTCCTTCTACATAAACATTTAGCTGACTTCCACGGGCCCCGCCGGGCTCTTGGAGTATTTATTGCTGAATCTCAGCTCTGTCCTCCAACTGGGAATGTACTGGCGATGTGCGCACGTTACCGGAGTACAGGGCCACACTTGTCTCTCTCCTGAGTATCTCTTCTACATATTGACATCTGCTGGATTAGTCTCTAGCCACTCGCCCTCCAGAGGATTCCCCCCTTCCTGACCGGGCATTTTTTTTTTTTTGCGATACGGCGCTGCGTTCGTTTAAATGACAATCGCGCGGTCACGCAACGCTGCACCCAAATGTCATTTACATCCTTTTTTCCACACGGATAGAATTTTCTTTCGGTGATCTTTGATCGCCTCTGCATTTTTAAAAAATGTTTTTGCGCTATATAAAAAAAAAAAAAACTACAATTTTGAGAAAAAACTATATTTTTCACTTTGCTATTAAACATGTCCAGTAAAAAAAAAATTTAAAAAATAAAATTTCGTCAGAGATTTAGGCCAAAATGTATTCTGCTCTGTGTATTCTTTGCTAAAAAAAAATTCCAGTACTGTACATGTAAATTAATTGGTTTATGTGAAAGTTATGGCATCTACAAATGGCGGTATAGATACTGGGATTTTTTTTAATTTTTAATTTTTACTAGTAATGGCAGCAATCAGCGACTTATCGCGGGACTGCGGCGGGCATTCCCACATGGAAGAAAAACATATTTGACATATATTTGAAAATGCTACAATTTTGGCCATAGTCAATACATTTCAAAATATATTTCAATAAATATATATATATGTATATGTGTGTGTGTATGTATGTATGTATGTATATATATATGTGTGTGTGTGTATGTATGTATATATATATGTGTGTATGTATGTATATATATATGTATATATATATATATATATATATATATATCTTTATCTTTATATATTTTTTTAACATATAAAGAAAGTCATTTTAACATATATTTTTACATATATTTAAATGCGTTCCAAAAATGTAGATTTGTATTTTTAAAGACATACAGGATATTTGAAATGTATTTTAAAAAATATTTTTCAGATATTTTGTAATAAAACACATTTCAACATTTTTATATATATATATATATATATATATATATATATATATATATATATATATATATATATATATTGAATATGGTCAAAATTGTAGTATTTCAAATATATGGCAATATATTTGGGAAGAATTTTTTAAAAATATATTTCAAATATGTTTTTCTTCCATATGGAAATTTTTTTGTATAATTCTCCTTTCGGGGGGGGCGTGTGTCCTACACTTCACATTCTTTTGCCAATAGGTGTCATTTGTTCCCATCTCAGAAATTTGGGAGGAATGAAAATATTCACACTTAAGTCCGCTCTCTGGGTCCATTGCCATTTTGAAATGTATTTTTAAAAATATTTTTATACATTTTATAATAAAAACGCTTTTCAAAATGCAATGTGTGTGTGTATATATATATATATATATATATATAAATATATTGAATATGGCCAAAATTGTAGCATTTCAATTGTATGTCAATACAATGCACCAATACAGTGACACCAATACAGTGATCAGTGCTAATAAAAAGCACTGACACTGTACTAATGGCACTGGGCAGGAAGGGGTTAACATGAGGGGTGATCAAAGGGTTAACTGTGTGCTGTGTGTGCTTCACTGTGAGCATGCTGCTATGCAGAGCCATACAAAGCAGTGTGCCGGAGCTGACAGGGATGAGATCTGTGTTGTTTACATACAGTTCTCTCCCTCCGTTGGAAATGCTCCCCGATCATCGGATGCCGGTGAGTAATCAGGGGCCAGTACCCGGCGACTGACAGCCGAGGCAGTGAATATACGTGATTTTGTGCACCCTTGCCGCCCTGTAGCAGTATATCTTCTATAGGGCAGCTGGAAGCGGCTAGTAAGTGGGATCGGCTTAATAAAGAAGGGGCGTTGTAACAATGGCGAGGAATGGCCTCCACCTTTCTGTTGTGTGTCTCTTTGTACCGCATGGAGGAGAAAAGCAGCATTGTCTGAGGATTGGAGAACAAAAATGGTGGAAAAGCATGGACAGTCTCAAGGTGACAAGACCATCTCCAGAGATCTTCATGTTCCTGTGTCCACTGTGCGCAACATTGCAAACACATGAGAATGCCAAAACATTTGTCATTGCAACAATTACTAGTAGAAAAAAAATTAAAATCCCGGTCTCTATCCCGCCATTTGTAGACGCTAAAACGTTCACGTAAACCAATTAATTTACACGTATTGGGATTTTTTTTATAGCATGTTGCAGAATACATTTTGGCCTAAATTTATGATGAAATTTGATTTGTTACATTTTTTTACTGGACATGTTTGATAGCAAAAAGTCCAAAATCTTGGTTTTTTTTCTCAAAATTGTCGCGTTTTTTATTTTTTGTGCTATAAAAAAAAAGACCACCAGTGATCAAATACCGCCGAAAGAAAGCTCCATACATGAGAAAAAAAGGACGTAAATTTCATTTGGGTGCAGCTTTGCATGACCGCGCAATTGTCAGTTAAAGTAACGCAGTGCCGTAACACGAAAAATGTCCTGGTCAGGAAAGGGGGGAAATCCTCAGGAGGGCGAGGGGTTAAAGAGAAGGGTTTTGAGGGATCATCTAAAGGTGGATAGATTCATGGTGGGGGTGTACCGGGGGTAACGGCTGAAGTGGTTACTGCACATGAGTATATGAATCTCTATCCAGGCAGGCGGGAGTTAACCTTTTTGCAAACTTCGCTCCGGCCAAGATCAGCAGGAGAGCGAACGCCGCTGGCGTGGGGCCAACATTCGTTCCAGGAATGGGAAGAGCGCCAAGCTAAGAACCACAAGCCGAAGTGCTTAGTGCAGAGCAAACAAGTTGGGGTGTCAGCGGAGGAGAAGGATGAGACTTATTAATGTTTGTACAACACCCTCCACACAAGGCAAACAAACTATTACTGAAGGAGCAGAGCCACCGACCAACCATCAATGGTGGTGACCACATTAAAGGGACCCGCCATCTGTCTCTGCATCCTGCAGAAGGCCTCTGACATGTGTCACTGCCTATGGAGGGGGGGGGGGGGTGAGGAGGACACTTTGATCTGAAGAAAAGTCCTTAATTGATACATGATTGTCCTTATGATGTCTGATAGAAGATCAGCTTCCTCTATTTGGTGTCTCATAGGATGATAGAGGCCTCCAGGAAAGTCCTGAGCAATGAGCACCAATGGAATGACAATCGGATGTTGCCTGAAAGAGGAAGACCATCCAGTCCTACAATTAAAGGAGATATCATATGACGTCCTCCCAGAACAAGAGAACCGCCTTACGCCCGTCATGTTACTATATGCGGGAGGTGGTTAAAGGAGATATTATTTTCCTGAAAGCTGAACTGCAACCTTGCCTTCAGTCCTCTCCTGGACATGCGTAAGCTACAGAGCCTCATCACGGCACCCCGATGTTCTGTAGTTCCTAACTCTCCAATTTTAAGAGCCCCCATAGTAGAGGCACATGTATTTAATGGATAGACCAAGGGCAGATGGACCTGAGGGAGCCCACCCCTCCTTAAAGGTACAGGAGCGCACTGGACACCCAGCATGTAGCACAATGGCAGCTAAGGTGTTTAGTGCGCCCCCTTGACCAACAATTCAACAGTACAAAAAATGGCCGCTGCCCCAGTCTATAACTGGCCTTCTGAACCAGTTCTTTGGCTTTTAGCAGGGTCCTTGGGTCTGCCCCACTGCACCTGTGAGAATAAAAGGGGACAGTGGGCTGGGTCCAGGGGTTTGTCGGAGTCAGAGTCCAAAGGTCCAAGATCTGTTGCTGTTGTTGACCTAGTCTTGGTCCGTTTTCCTGGTCTCGCCCGCCTACCTTCTTCCCCAAAGAGAGAAACAACTAGATAGGTGTCAGAAAGACACAGCTGGCCATCAAGATGTCAATCCTTCAAGACTTGAGGTTCACCCTGAAGATACCAGCTACTGGAGTATGCCTCTGTTACAAACTGCAACCGCATTTCATTTTTTTTTTTTTTTTGCAGTCCACATTTGTACAATTCAGTGAACTTTACATTTTAGGTTAACTGTATTGCAGAGCGCCACCCCCGGGTCATTATAGAGAAGGCAGATCCTCATAGTGTGGAATATTTCCATGTAGCACAGTGTAGGTCAGAGGTCAGGTTTACTGACTGCTGTGAAATGCCCCAATCATCTATAATTCCGTCTCCGGGGTCAGGTCACAGAGTTCACTACATCCTCCATGTGTGTTTATATTCACACGCCTGACCTGGCAGAGATCCGCCCTGCGTGACACAAATGGCACCAATTGGCATTTCCCCCAGACTGGCCAGGAAAGGGGCCAACTACAGGGGTGGCTGTTAAAATTTAAAAAAACCTTCATGGTGAATGTAACATGTGAGCGCTGAATGACATTTGCTAAATCCCTGTGGAACATAAATTGGTATTATTATTATATTTTGTTATTGTATAGTTACTGTTTTTATAGTTTTTTTATTTTATTATTATTATTTTTGTTACTGTATAATAACTATTATTATTATATTTTGTTATTATTGTATAATTACTGTTATTATTATTATTATAGGTTTGTTATTATTTTATTATTATATTTTGTTATTGTATCATTACTATTATTATAGGTTTGTTATATTTTGTTATTATTGTATAATTACTGTTATTATTATTGTTGTTATTATATGTTTGTTATTTTTTATTATTATATTTTTGTTTTTTATTTTGTCATTACTATTATTATTATTATTGTATTGTTCTTGTTATTTTATTATTACTATTATTATTTTATTGTTAAAATTCTCTTTTCACTTTATTTTTCACCTTGCTGCATCTCAGTGTTGCTGATCTCCTGCAGCCTCTTTGCAGCCCTTTCTTCCCACAAACACTCCAGCGATAGCTTTATGGTATTTCTCACAGCGGGTTTCCTTAACCACTTGCTGTCTGACTGCTGTTTATAAACGGAAGGACAGTGGCACTCCAGGGGCGGGTTGCTGTTCATAAACCATTTCTAGCTGTGCGCGCTCCCTAGGAGCGCGCAGCACCGCGACACGGTGCCCGCTGTGTCCCGGACACAGTGACACACTGATCGTCGGACAGGACCTCTGTGCGAGGTCCCGATCATGTGATCACTGATTGGCCAATCAGTGATCACATGCAAAGTAGTAAGCAAGATGTCACTTGTGACATCATTGCTTACTACGTGTGAAATCTGTGAATGATCACAGAGGTCACATGGTACAGGGCCATTCACAACAGCCTTGTACCATGTGACAAGCTGTGACCAATCACAGCTCACACAGTATTTCTCAATGGCTGCAGGAATGCAGACAGAGAGAAGGAGAAATTATTGCTTTTACATCCTATATGGGTGTAAAAGCAATCACTGTAAAAAAAAAAAAAATCTTCATCACCCCCCCACAAGTAGTACAGTGTCACCATGGTGACCCTACTGCTAGGGCGACAGTATGTAAAAAAAAAACAAAAACATAAATAATAATATAAAAAAATAAAGTAACAATGTAAAAAAAATGTTTAAAAATTATAATTTTTGGTTATAAACTAATTTGGCTTATTTTTTTTTTTACTAAAAATATAACGGAATACATTTTGGCCGAGATTTATGATGAAAGATTATTTATTTGCAAACTTTTATAAGAAAAACACTTTTTTTCAAAATTTTAAATAAAAATCCCAGCGGTGAATAAATACCACCAAAATAAAGCTTTATCTGTCTCAAAAAAATTCTAAAACATTCATATGGGTACAGTGTTGCATGACCGCGCAATTGTCATTCAAAGTGTGATAGCGCTGTAAGCTGAAAATTGGCCTGGACTGGAAGGGGGGGAAAGTGTCCGGACTGGAAGGGGGTGAAAGTGTCCGGACTGGAAGGGGGTGAAAGTGTCCGGACTGGAAGGGGGTGAAAGTGTCCGGACTGGAAGGGGGGAAAGTGTCCGGACTGGAAGGGGGGGGAAAGTGTCCGGACTGGAAGGGGGGGAAAGTGTCCGGACTGGAAGGGGGGAAAGTGTCCGGACTGGAAGGGGGGGAAAGTGTCCGGACTGGAAGGGGTTAAGGTGACAACAGCAGCGGTGTATTTAGGTGTTGTGCTGCTCTAGGCAACACAAAAATCAAAAGCTCTCTCTTCCCCCAGAGAGAGCCTGACGAGAGAGAGAGAAATATTCCCCTTCACAGCTCCGGACATCCCCAGGAACGAGAATCAGGCTCTGCATACACAGTCAAGCAGCCCGCAATCTCTCACGGATCCTACGTGGACCTCATGCCTCGTGTCTCTTCTTCTGTCCCTTCTTCTGCCGCCCCCCTGAAAAATGCCGCCTTAGGAAAACGTCTTGTTTGCCTTGTGGTGAATACGCACCTGGATAACAGTAGATCATGCCTTTGTAATGTGTGGTGAAAGCCATGTGACAGGGTGACAACGCATGAGAGTATTTGAGGGACGGGGACCGAGTGTTGTCACTCTATAATGGGAGGTGCCTAAGCAAGGATCTCTATTGCAGGATCATAAGGGAGGATTTTCACGAAAATTCAAAAATATTGAAAACAACTTTTGAAACGGCATTAATTCTGACCTCCGGACTGCTCTGCAGTCTTGCACAGATGTACCAGCTCCTCCCCTTCAGTCTTGCACAGGTGTAGAGGCTCCTCCTCCTCAGTCGTGCACAGGTGAACTGGCTCCTCCCCTTCAGTCTTGCACAGGTGTAGAGGCTCCTCCCCCTCAGTCGTGCACAGGTGAACTGGCTCCTCCCCTTCAGTCTTGCACAGGTGTACCGGCTCCTCCCCTTCTGTCTTGCACAGGTGTACCGGCTCCTCCCCTTCAGTCTTGCACAGTTGTACCTGCTCCTCCCCTTCAGTCTTGCACAGGTGTACTGGCTCCTCCCCTTCATTCCTGCACAGGTGTACCAGCTCCTCCCCTTCAGTCTTGCACAGGTGTACCGACTCCTCCCCCTCAGTCTTGCACAGGTGTACCGACTCCTCCCCCTCAGTCTTGCACAGGTGTACCGGCTCCTCCCCCTCAGTCTTGCACAGGTGTACCGGCTCCTCCCCTCAGTCTTGCACAGGTGTACCGGCTCCTCTAACGGACTGAAACAGCTTCCTCTGATTTCCCCGCACACTGGGAGCTTCTCACAATGTGCATTAGAAGCTGCAGCAAGTCAGATAGAGCTCCAACTCGTTTCTGGCTTGAGGACACCCAGCATCATCTAGCTGCTTTCTCTCCAGCCCTGTCCCGCCCCCTTTCATTCATTGGACTTCAGGCATTTTACTCATGGAGGCTCGGCACCACATGTGGGCGTTACCTAGGGCAATCTAGCAACTTCAGGAAGCTATATGCAGACTCTTCCACCAGCTATGATCTGCCTGTATTGCATAGAGAAGCACAGAGACGCAGTAACGGTATCAGTGGTTCTATGTATGTTATAAAATGAACTCAGCGCGGTGTTAATAATGTCATGCAGCCGGAACCAGAGAAGGCAAAATATAAGTGGAGTAAATGTCAGTTTTAAGTCGGCCACATGTGTGTATCCCAAAAGAAAGAGCACAAGAAGGATGGAAGTTCCTTTTTACTGCAGTCGTACCGCCCCCCTCCTCTGTGTGTTGTTATTGCAGGCAGGCCAGGGGCGGCTCAGGTCCCACAGAGAGGAGAGGGCAGCTGCCAGCGGAGAACGAGGAGCCAGGGATAGATGTCTGCCATGTCCCAGCATAACCTCCCGGGGCCCGTGAACAGAGGAGCCATTGACTCACATATACAGGTGGCAGCATTATGTAAGAGCCGCCCCGCAGTCCACGCTGCACCGTCCCTGTCCAGGAACATTCATCCCTGCAGGTGCTGTCATTGTCCTACATAAAGATCTGCAGGGGGCCACTTCATCCGAAAACTGAATCTGGGGGCCACTTCATCCAAAACTGAATCTGGGGGCCACTTCACCCAAAAACTGAATCTGAGAGCCACTTCATCCAAAAACTGAATCTGGGGGCCAATTCACCCACAAATGAATCTGAGAGCCACTTCACCCAAAAACTAAATCTGGGGGCCACTTCACCCAAAAACTAAATCTGGG
The DNA here is from genome assembly GCF_062004578.1 of Staurois parvus. NCBI lineage: Eukaryota > Metazoa > Chordata > Amphibia > Anura > Ranidae > Staurois > Staurois parvus. The sequence goes on from NW_028319131.1 coordinate 142,742, forward strand.
GGCCACTGCATCGCAAAACTGAATCTGGGGGGCCACTTCATCCAAAAACTGAATCTGGGGGCCACTTCATCCAAAAACTGAATCTGGGGGCCACTTCACCCAAAAACTACATCTGGGGGCCACTGCATCGAAAAACTGAATCTGGGGGCCACTTCATCCAAAACTGAATCTGGGGGCCACTTCATCCAAAACTGAATCTGGGGGCCACTTCATCCAAAACTGAATCTGGGGGCCACTTCATCCAAAAACTAAATCTGGGGGCCAATTCATCCAAAAACTGAATCTGGGGGGCTACTTCATCCAAAAACTGAATCTGGGGGGCCACTTCATCCAAAAACTGAATCTGGGGGCCACTTCTTCCAAAACTGAATCTGGGGGCCACTTCATCCAAAAACTGAATCTGGGGGCCACTTCATCCAAAAACTGAATCTGGGGGGCTGCTTCATCCAAAAACTGAATCTGGGGGCCACTTCATCCAAAAACTGAATCTGGGGGGCCACTTCATCCAAAAACTGAATCTGGGGGCCACTTCATCCAAAAACTGAATCTGGGGGCCACTTCATCCAAAAACTGAATCTGGGGGCCACTTCACCCAAATCTGAATCTGAGAGCCACTTCATCCAAAAACTGAATCTGGGGGCCACTTCACCCAAAAACTGAATCTGGGGGCCACTTCACCCAAAAACTGAATCTGGGGGCCACTTCACCCAAATCTGAATCTGAGAGCCACTTCATCCAAAAACTAAATCTGGGGGCCAATTCACCCACAAATGAATCTGGGGGCCACTTCATCCAAAAACTAAATCTGGGTGAAATTTCACCCACAAATGAATCTGTGGCGACTTCACCCAAATCTGGGGGCCACTTCCCCCAAAACTGAACCTGGGGGCCACTTCACTTATATCTTAATCTGGGGGCCAGTTCACCCAAAAACTGAATCTGGGGGCCATTTCACCCACAAATGAATCTGGGGGCGCCTTCCCCCAAATCTGGGGGCCACTTCCCCAAAACTGAACCTGAGGGCCACTTCCCTTAAATCTGAATCTGGGGACCACTTGACCCAAAAACTGAATCTGGGGGCCACTTCACCCAAAAACTAAATCTGGGGACCACTTCACCCAAAACTGAATCTGTGGACCACTTCACTCAAAAACTAAATCAGGTGCCATTTCACCCACAAATGAATCTGGGGGCGACTTCCCCCAAATCTGGGGGCCGCTTCACCCAAAACTAAATCTGAGGGCCACTTCACCAAATCTGAATTTGGGTGTCACTTCACCCAAAACTGAATCTAGGAGCCACTTAACCCAAAAACGAAATCTAATGGCCACTTAACAGAAAAACTGAATCTGGGGGCCACTTCACCCAAAACTGAATCAGGTGCCACTTAACCCACAAATGAACCTGGGGGCCACTTCACCCAAAACTGTTAAATCTGTACCAGCAGTCTGAAGTGGGGAAGGGTCAGGAGTGCCTGCAGGGGCCCCGAGAAAAGGAGAATCTGGGCTGCTCTGTTGAAAACCACTACAGAACAGGTAAGTATAGACGTGTGTTATTTTTTTTATAAAAAAAAAACAAAAAACAAGCCTTTAGAGTCACTTTAATGCAGGGAGTGCAGGAAGGTACACATGGTCATGCCTGTAGATTCACTTTAGGTGGAGCATGCGGGCCAAGCTGTCCAGCTTTAAAACAAGAAATTTTGAATGAAATTCTAGTAGTGTATGGCCAGTCTATGGGTCTCCCGAAACATCCAATCAAAGTGTGAAGGGTGAGAGTACCACGAGACTAGAAGGGGTCCGGTACAAATCTTTATATGAAGTCAGTAGGTACAGCCAATGGTTTCTACAAATCCCCCGTCATTGGGTGGTATATTATGATGTTGGTGATTGGAGGAAATACTGGATGACAGGGACAGACATCATGAAACGCGTTGGTTGTACCTATCTGAATGGATACATTTTTGCTACATCACTTATAGACTTGCGGTGCTCTCGTCCTTCACACTTCTCTTTGGCAGTTTAGGAGGAACAAAGCAAATCCCCCAATATCTATGTCTGGATTAGCAGTGATTTACTGAAGCAAAACGCAGGAAAGCTTTGTCCAAGGAAGTTGAAAAAAAAATGAAGATGCTTTAAATCACTTCCATCTCCTATAGAAAGCCAATCATCAGAAATGTAAAAACCTCTTGGTGTGCATTCACTAATATACACGGCTCAAAAAAATGGAAGGAAGACTCTGAAAACCCATCAGATCCCAATGGGGAGGAATCTCCTGCTGGATCTCTATACTGACATGGACGGGGGATGGGTGAGGAACGTAAGGACGCCTCATAATTTGATGGAAATGAAAATGATCGACCTACAGAGGACTGAATTCAAAGACACCCCGAAAATCAAAGTGAAAAATGATGCAGCAGGCGAGTCCATTGTGCTGAAATGTCATTGCAGCAACTCAGAATGGTCCTCAGTAGTTTGTATGGCCCCCACGTGCTTGTATGCATGCCTGACAACGTCGGGGGAGGGTCCTAATGAGACCACGGATGGTGTCCTGGGGGATTTCCTCCCAGATCTGGACCAGGGACATCACTGAGCTCCTGGACAGTCTGAGGTGCAACCTGGTGGCGTCGGATGGACCGAAACATGACATCCCAGAGGTGTTCTATTGGATTAGGTCAGGTGCGCATGGGTGCCATTCAATGGGGGCCTCCAGGAACTGCCTGCATACTCTAACCACATGAGGCTGGGCATTGTGGTGTACCAGGAGGAACCCAGGACCCACTGCACCAATGTAGGGTCTGACAATGGGTCCAAGGATTTCATCCCGATACCTAATGGCAGTCAGGGTGCCATTGTCTAGCCTGTAGAGGTCTGTGCGTCCCTCCATGGATATGCCTCCCCAGACCATCACTGACCCACCACCACAACGTCATGCTGAACCATGTTACAGGCAGCAGAACGTTCTCCACGGCTTCTCCAGACCCTTTCACGTCTGTCACATGTGCTCAGGGTGAACCTGCTCTCATCTGTGAAAAGATGGACCTGCCAATTCTGGTGTTCAATGGCAAATGCCAATTGAGCTCCATGGTGCCGGGCAGTGAGCACAGGGCCCACTAGAGGACGTCGGGCCCTCAGGCTACCCTCATGAAGTCTGTTTCTGATTGTTTGGTCAGAGACATTCACACCAGTGGCCTGCTGGAGGTCATTTTGTAGGGCTCTGGCAGGGCTCATCCTGTTCCTCCTTGCACAAAGGAGCAGATACCGGTCCTGCTGATGGGTTAAGGACCTTCTACGGCCCTGTCCAGCTCTCCTAGAGGAACTGTCTGTCTCCTGGAATCTCCTCCATGCTCTTGAGAGTATGCTGGGAGACACAGCAAACCTTCTGCCAATGGCATGTATTGATGTGCCATCCTGGAGGAGTTGGACTGCCTGTGCAACCTCTGTAGGGTCCAGGTATGGCCTCATGCTACCAGCAGTGACACTGACCCTAGTCAAATGCAAAAGTAGTGAAAAACAGTCAGAAAAAGATGAGTAGGGAAAAAAATGTCAGTGGCCTCCACCTGTAAAACCATTCCTGTTTTGGGGGTTGTTTCATTGTTGCCCATCTAGTGCACCTGTTGTTAATTTAATTAACACCAAAGCAGCTGAAACTGCTGAACATCCCCCTCTGCGACTTACCTGACCAGATCCATATCCCAGGAGTGTCATTGACTTGATGCTAGACTCGGATTACAAAGTCTTCTTTTAGTTTTTTTGAGCAGTACGTGTATATATTTATATATTTAAAACAATTCTGTCTATGCTGAGTCACAGATGTGCGCAGTAATAGGACACAGATACCACAGATCCATTTCCAGGAAATGCAACATCTTGTGATACTTTTATAAACATTAAAACACCCTGAGATCTGAGGAACATCTGTCGGCGGGACTGGAGTCAGACCCCGTTACGTCCCCCGCAGGAATTTGCTCTTTATACAAAAAAATTGCAAAGTTGTTGTTCACTTATTATAAAATCATCGCTTATATAAAAGAGAGGCTGAAGCAGAACTCCCGGCCAACAGATAAGGACAGCGCTAATATTTGTATGTTATGGAGATGGGGCAAGGAGGAGCTGGCCTGAAGCCCCAACACACCGTTCCTGTGCTAAGGTGACAACACTGCTCCTCCGTAGATGCAGTACAGTGAGTGAGTGTTGTCACTCTAAGGCAGTAAGTGTGTTAGTGGTAGGATCACCAGGTGACAATAAAGAAAAAAAGCCTAAAAATGTAAAACTAATACAGTCACCTCGTCAAAGGATGTGTAAACTGTATCACTTTTTTTTTGTTCTTGAGGTTAATTCCACTTTAAGATGCCTTAAATGCATCCTTCCAGATCCTTCCAGAACCTGGCCTGGCTGAGTGACATCAGCCGACAGTGGACTTTAGCCTGCTGTTAGCTGCAGGGATGTAGATAAGGGAGGGGGGTCAGGGGGGTCTGAACCCCCCCAGAGGAGAGTTGCCAACCATCCCTTATAGCAGCCCTCAAAATTTCCACTCGCCCGCTCGCATTGGCAAGTGGAAATAAGGTGGGGGTGAGCAGTGCCAGGACTAGGGGTGTGTGGGAGGGGCAGGGGTGGGGGCATTGACAAGCAGCTGAAAGCTGCAGGAGGGAAAGGAGGAGAAGCGGCTTTCAGCTGCTTCATTGAAAGCCATACAGGAGATCACTGCTTGTCACTGCCCCCACTGGTCATCCCTGAATGTTCTATTTTCTTTCTGGGCCCCCCCAATGTGTGCTCCTCAGTACCCAGCCCCTCACCTCATCCTCTGTACCAATAGGAGAAGAGGGGAGAGAGGCTAGATCTGCTCTGCCTCCCCCTGTGCCCGCCCACACTCCAGTTCATACAACTTCAGAGGATGTGTGGGCGGGAAACTGAATACAGAGCAACCGACAGCTCTGTTGCCTCTGACTGAGCATGTGAGTCCGACCTCCCTTCCTTCCATCCCTCCCTCCCTCCCTTCCTTCCACCCCTCCCCCCTGCCTTCTTCCCTCCCTGCCTTCCTTCCACCCCTCCCCCCTGCCTTCCTCCCTCCCTTCCTTCCACCCCTCCCTCCCTTCCTTCCTCCCTGCCTTCCTTCCACCCCTCCCCCCTGCCTTCCTCCCTCACTTCCTTCCACCCCTCCCCCCTGCCTTCCTCCCTCACTTTCTTCCACCCCTCCCCCCTGCCTTCCTCCCTCCCTGCCTCCCTCCCTTCCTTCCTTCCTTCCACACTTCCTTTTTGCTTTTATCACACTGTGGCTATTCCTTACCAGCTGACAGTGTTCCCCATGCCCTTCCCTGACCATCCCTCTCCAGTCCCCCTGATTCCCATCTATTTTTCTCCCCTCCCCCTTCCCTCATGCTAACACAAATCCTCCCCACTTTTTTATTCCTATACAGACCAGAATCCGCTAGTTTCACTCCATTTCTTCTCTACCCATCCCCCCATCTCCTACCCACACCCCTTCTTTTTCCCCTCACGTCCGTGCTTCCCAGTCTCACCCCATCCCAAATTTTTTGCAGGGTTTAAGGAGGCGGACAATTGCTCAGTCATGCGACACTGTACCCATATGAGATTTCTATCCTTTTTTTCCCACACACATAGAGCTTGGTTTTGGTGGTTAATCACCACCATTTTATTTTTTGCTAAATAAAAAAAATACTAACCCCCCCCAACTTTTTTCATACATTTAGGTCAAACTGTTTTCTGCTACAGAAAATAACCCAAAGCAGTGTGCAGCGTTTACTTTGTAGGAAAGTTAGAGTCCATAAACTATGGTATATATACCCAATTGTCAGGACAGGAAAATTCCCCCCCCCCAAATGTCAGGACAGTACAGATCCCCCCAAATGTCAGGACGGTACAAATACCCCCCAAATGTCAGGACAGTACAGATATCCCCCAAATGTCAGGACAGTACAGATATCCCCCAAATGTCAGGACAGTACAGATATCCCCCAAATGTCAGGACAGTACAGATATCCCCCAAATGTCAGGACGGTACAGATATCCCCCAAATGTCAGAACAGTACAGATATCCCCCAAATGTCAGGACAGTAAAAATCCCCCCCAAATATCAGGATAGTAAAAATCCCCCCCAAATGTCAGGACAGTAAAAATCTCCCCCAAATGTCAGGATAGTACAAATATCCCCCCAAACTTCAAGACGGTGAAAATCCCCCCCCAAATGTCAGGACAGTACAGATATCCCCCAAATGTCAGCATGGGACAGATATCCCCCAAATGTCAGCATGGGACAGATATCCCCCAAATGTCAGGACGGTACAGATATCCCCCAAATGTCAGGACAGTACAGATATCCCCCAAATGTCAGGACAGTACAAATCCCCCCCAATGGCCTCTTTTTGGACAGTAGACAGTCTGAGGTAAGTAGTAAGAGGCATAGCAAGTTTTTTGAAGTTGTCATTTTTTTTTGTCACACATTTTTGGAAAATGAAGAATTGTTTTTTTTTTTTTTTTATGATTGCTTACAGTATACCAGTGGATTTCACTGTTATAAGCAACCATTTTTTACTGAATGACATTGATTTATTCAATGTTTACTATTATGGCTAGTTTTGATTGGCACTGTCTGTACCATGTGATTGCTGTTACCAATCACAGAAATCAGCACGATAGTACACAATGGATGGCATGAATAAATTGTGTATAATTGTCATGGGATTTGCTGTGGTTGGTCACAGTGATCACATGATATTGGCAGTGGCCAGTACACTGATTGGTCATCCGCTGTTTCTGGTGGATACAGCAGGTGACAGATCTCGCCACAGCGTGGCCCTTTCCAGGAGGACATCATATCACATCCACCCTGAATGGTGAATGTCCCGCCCGGCCATCGTTTGACTATAGGCCGAGCAGGAAGTGGTTAATGTTGTCACCTGTTTAACCCCTAAAAACCTCCACCATGGCCGCACAGTGAATGAGTCACATTTGATGGGTGCTACTGCCCACTCAGTGCAACAGCATTTATAGCTATTGCCCCCGTCAGCTGCCTTTAGAGCTCAAGGGAGAGAAGCTGGGGGGGGGGGGGTAAAAATGCAGCTCAACTGCGAGCTGAACCCCCCCAGAAAAAAATAATGATTTGGTTACTAGTTGGCTGAATCTGAGTCACAGAAGTGCAGAACGAAGGTCCCATTCACACTTGAGTGATTTGTAGCTTTAAGCTCCAAAATGCTTGAGAAGAAGAAATCAATTATTCTCAATGGAGATGGTTCACATCTCCTCTCCAAGTCACCTGAAGGTCAAACAAGTTCTGGAGCTTTTTTTTGTTGCACAAATCGGGCAGATTTGTGTGTTTTTCAGCCTTTTTATTTACATAGAAATGAAATGGAACGTGAGATTTGCGCATATTCGCGTCTTTTGTTGCACGTTTTTGTGAGTTTTTTTTACTCAAATAAAAAAGTTTACATTTTTTTTTTTAAACTGAAAGCTCACATAGTGTATGGCCAGGGTAAGACCGCCTTGTCCACGGGGTGACAACACTTCTCTGATTTCACTGCAGAAGGAACAGCGTTGTCACCCTATTACAGAAAGTGGAAAAGGATGATTAGGTAATGATATGATGTTACGGGGGGGGGGGGGGGGACAGTCTACACCATAATTCCACGTTAATGTAAACTGGAATATACAGTCTGACATTTTTGCTTCTTTGAGGACATGACTCTTACATAAGCTGTGTTGGGAGAGGCCACACTGGGAACTGTCAAGTTAAGCAGAAATTGGAATAACTCGGAGCAGAAATCCTGAGAATCCCAGCCAAGGAAGGAGACCAAATCACACACTAAGTTCCCCTCCCCCTCCCGTCTTATCCCGGCTCCATCTGAGCACACAGCGCTCACCCACAAACAAATGAGAAACAGACTTCGGTGTAACCAGAACCTCGCAGTCCATAATCCTCTATTGTTCAGGACATCTCGGCCACAGACATAAGATACTGAGATATTATATAAACGAGACTGTAAACGTACCTCATCCTTAATATATCGTAAGAAGAACCGCAAAAAACGAATGGGACTTTCCTGGTACAGAAAACGGAGAACCTCATATTACTGTAGAAAACATGTTCATTGAATCATATCTTCCAAAAATTTACCATAAAAAACAGTATTTAGCTAGTCAGCAGAATAAGTGACAGCATTATGTATTATGACCTCTAAGTCCTCCAGAGGGCGACGCGTTTCGCTTATTAGCTTCCTCAGGCCCCCGAAAGAGTTGGAGGCAAAGAAGTCCAATGACCGAGATGTCAACATGAGCGGTAATATAGGGCAGCAGCATCCACACAGCGGTCAAAATGGTCATGGATGAACATCCGCACATACGGTCACCTCCCCTCCGATGGTGGACCTTTCCTACTTCTACCTTTGTGTTGGGATAACCAGGGCATACTTTTGTGGGGTACGAGGGGAGTTGACCGTGCGGATGTTCATCCATGACCATTTTGCCCACTGTGTGGATGATGCTGCCCTATATTACCACTCATGTTAACATCTCAGGCATTGGATTTCTTTGCCTCCGAGATACCACTCTTTCTTGGTTCTCATCCTACCTATCCCGACGCTCCTTCAGTGTCACCTACAATGGTGCCACCTCCCCCTCCCTCCCCCTCTCTGTTGGGGTCCCCCAAGGCTCTGTCCTTGGACCCCTTCTCTTCTCCATCTACACCTCCTCCCTGGGCACACTCATACACTCCCACGGCTTCAACTACCACCTCTACGCTGACGACACCCAAATCTACCTCTCCATCCCTCTCCTCACCCCCACTATCTCCGCCCGCATCACTCACCTCCTAAATGACATCTCAGACTGGATGTCGCTACATTTCCTCAAGCTCAACCTCTCCAAAACCGAGCTCCTCGTCTTTCCCCCTGCACACACTCCCCCCCCATCCTATCCATCATCACCAACAACTCCACTATCATTCCCGCCCCGCAAGCCAAAGTCCTTGGCGTCATTCTTGACTCGAACCTCTCCTTCCAACCGCATGTCAAATCACTCACAAACACATGCAGGCTCCATCTCCGCAACATTGCCAAGATACGCTCCTTCCTCACCCTTGACACCACCAAACTTCTAGTACACTCCATCATCATCTCACGCCTTGACTACTGCAATTCTCTTCTCACCGGCCTACCCCAGTGCAGGCTCTCCCCGCTCCAGACCATCCTGAACTCAGCGGCTAGACTCATCCACCTCACCACCCGCTCCACCTCTGCCACCCCCCTCTGCCTCTCCCTCCACTGGCTCCCGATTGCCCAACGCATCAAATTTAAACTCCTAACTCTGACCTACAAAGCCATTCACAACACTGCCCCTAACTACCTCACCAACCTGATCCCCAAGTACCGCCCTACCCGTACCCTTCGCTCCTCACTGGACCTCCTTCTATCCTGCTCCCTTGTCTCCTCCTCCCATGCACGACTGCAGGACTTCTCCAGGTCCTCCCCCATCCTCTGGAACTCACTGCCCCAATCCATCAGACTGTCGCCTTCCCTCTTCACATTCAGGCACTCCCTCAAATCCCATCTCTTCAGGGAAGCCTACCCCACCCTCACCTAACGGCCATCCTCCCTCATTCCTCCCACCCCTCAGCCACTTCCTACTGTACCTTTACCCCCTCCCTCCTAGATTGTAAGCTCGAAAGAGTAGGGCCCTCTTACCCCTCGTACGTTGTTTGTTATTGTTGTACTGTGCCATGTATTGTCCCCCCCCCCCCTATTGTACAGCGCTGATCAAACCCTTTGGCGCTATATAAACTCGATGTAATAATAATGCTGCAATCTACTGGGTTGACTAGCTGAATACTGTTTTTATGGTATATTTTTCAATAAACATGTTTTATTCAGTAATATGAGGTTGTCCGTTTTCTGTACCAGTAAAGTCCCATTAGTTTTTTGTGGTTCTTCATAAGACACTGAGATAGAAATTCAAAAATGTATTCTTTATCCGCACCATAAATTTTCGAACATCTAATCTAAGGTGGAAGCTCTCATGTTGCTTTTCTCTTAGAGGGTCGCTCCATCAAAAGACAAATTTTTTGATTTTCTTTACAAGTAGGGCTTGGTGGGCTAAGTCAGTAAGTACGCGTGTCGGCATCAATCCGATTGTGAAAACGTTACGGGAAACGTAGACAAGAATCGAAAGCAATTATTTAGTTGATCCGTACATCATGCGACTGGTTTGAAAATGATCAGAATGCGGCAACCTGTCCAATCATTTTTCTTATCTGATTCTGCAAAACCAGTCTATAAAGCCTATTGGTAGTGAAATCCAATTGATAATCGCCAGGGGCGGACTGACAACTCATGGGGCCCCCGGGCAATAGGGGATCATGGGGCCCCTGTGTCCTTGCCCAAACTCAAAAAAGCCTATGAAAAAGGTACCAGGGGCATCTCATGGCGCCCCCTACTGACCCCGGGCCCTCGGACAGTGCCCGAGTTTCCAAATGGTCAGTCCGCCCCTGTTAATCGCTAGACTTCATTAGAATATCGATGTAATGATTTGCCGGCATACGTAGGGCCAACATAAACCACATGGGTTTTATCTTCTTACCGCATCCTCGGTCCCGTTCTTGCAGGTCTTCCATGTATGAGTGTCATTGCTGACCTGGACCTTGTACGATGTCACCCAGTCATCCCTGGAAAGGAAAACCCACAGCACATACTGTATGACCCAATGTCATTTTAAAATACATTGAACACGACTGCTGGATTCATCATTCCCCCTCCATCCCCGCGAATCCCAATAAATACACTGACCATGATTTATGGATTTGAAATGGCCACAGTAGTACTTTAACAATAGAACAATTAAAAAATCATAAATTACTTGCTTTAGGGGTTGTGTGATGGTTGGAACTTACTTTCATATTTGGTGGTCTTGTCCGGTTGCCCGAAAACCTTCTGGACCGGAATTTTCATATGCTATCCCTGTTATTTGCTAAACCACTACCACCAGGCCCGATTGTAGCCCTCTTAAATCTTCATCCCTCCTCTATCTCTAAATCCCAATTTAAGCTTCTTCTACAAATCACCACAGCAGCTAAGCAGATCATGGCCAAAGCATGGAAGTCCCCATCTCTGAGTATTCTTGCAGTTCAGCATAAAGTTACCCAAGGAATGATCCATGCCAATGTGGAAGTTACCATCCTAGAGTCAGTCCCCAAGTTCCTGTCGATATGGACCCCATGGGAGGACCGGTTCCTTCAACCGAACTTTGATGATACGCTGCTTCTCCCTTAGTGCTATCTTGCCTTTCCCTGTGACGGCACTACCATCTACATTTAAATGATACATTGGTTTGGTCCCGAGAATACCCTTTCTCTCCCAGAAGTCACACATCTCTCCACCTCCTTCTCAGTATCTTCCTCTGGTCTTTCCTATCCTCCTCCCCTCCTCTCTCTCTTTTACTTTGGCCCTTTTCCCATGGCCATACGGGGAACCCTCATGTAGTGTTAGGAAATATCGCTCTCCTCCCAGAGCTTGACTATGTCTCATCTTCCTTCAACTGTTCTGGAGAGTTCCTCATTAAATGTTCATCATACTGCAATCCCTTTCTGTTGTAGGGCAACCTGCTCTTCAGGGGCGGACTGACCATTTGGAAACTCGGGCACTGCCCGAGGGCCCGGGGTCAGTAGGGGGCCCCATCAGATGCCCCTGGTACCTTTTTCATAGGTTTTTTTGAGCTTGGGCAAGGACACAGGGGCCCCATGTTCCCCTATTGCCCGGGGGCCCCATAAGTTGTCAGTCCGTCCCTGCTGCTCTCCCTTATCTCCCCCCTTTTTTTTAATTGTTTTGTAAAAATAATAAATAACCAGAAATAAATAACTGTAGCGCTAAGGGCTTCGAGGGCTGCTAAGTTTTAGGGTCCCCCCTTAATTCCGCAGAGCCAGGCAACACACATTTTCCAAACACTCTCATCTGAAGTCAGTAAAACAGTCTTTGAGCTTGGTTTTGCTGTTTTTATTAGGGGTTAACAACATGGATGGGGTATAGGCGTATATGGGATGCCCAAGGAACTGTACAGCTTTGAGGTCGACCCTCTCAGCAAAAATGGACAGAATTCAGCAATCAATATCTGTAAGGAGCACTTGGTCCCCTTTGGTGGACCTCCTTAGATCCCAGATGAAAATCTCATCCACCAGCTGTTCTGAGATCTAAAATGAAGTAGGCCCAGGGAGAACTAGTTGGGTATTGCACCTGACTGCCCTCTCCCTTCTTTGGCCCAGGGGGTATAGGAGTACTCACACTGTCCTGTTCCTGTAGCTTTAAAGGTTGAAACTGCTTTCAGGCCTTATGCTGGGCTGGCTTCTTCCATGCTGACAGGCTGCCTTTCCCAGTAGACTATAGAACAGTGGAGATCCTTCTGTCCAACTTCAGCCTGTAGGTCGGTGCCCCTCCTCTTGAGCCCCCTCCCAGGCTCCACACACCAGCACCTTCCTTCACTCCATCTTCCACCCAACTCCCCTGCTGTGCAGTCTCTCCCATAGTTAAGGGTTGCCCTAGCCACCATGTTTGGACTCCTGCCTGGGGATTGGGCAGGTTCCCTCAAACATGTAAATCCAGGCCTCTTCCACCCCTTTTCTGGAAAATACCAGAGCCTTCTAGAAAGGTGGGAGGGGTCCAGAAGCTTGGACCTGTAGCACATCCCAGCCTGACCGGAGGTAACCCCACTGCCTCACTTCCAGGCTGACTAATACCAGGCTTCTAGCAAGCCTCTGGCTGACAAACAAAAATCCTCAATCTAACCTGGAGGGTGATGCATAACATTAAAACTTTTGGATTCTAAGAAGGGGTCTTTGGTGTCCACTAGCCAAAAGGATTGACTATGGACCAAGCATATTCCCAACTGAAACCCACCATCACAAGAACAGCTTCAGATTGACTATTTTCTACCTTTACATGGCTTGGGCGCAATAAAGACAACCAAAAGTGAAAGCAGCATACCACCAGAGGGGGACCACATTTGGTAACCCTCCCACTTCAAAGACCCTCTACCTGCCAAGATATCCAATTCTTATAACCTGACCCAGTTGGTGCACAAAAAATGGGCTGGTTGGGGCAACGTTCTCCTTTCCATGATTCCAAAATAGTCTCCTAGACAATCTCCCACAGCTCCTTCCCCTGGAGCTCCTCCAAACTGCTTGACAGTCAACCTCCAGTTAGGTTTAAAATCTTGGACCTACACTGCCCTCTTATGTCAGCCATTCTACACTGCAGAGCCAGATCTAGCCTGTCTGATGTGGGGGTTCAGTAAAAAAATGTCAGGGGGCAGAGGATGGGAGATCAGCACGGCAGTGTACAAGGGGTCAGCAGGGCAAAGAAATGGTCTGCATTATGTAGGGCAGTGTACGAAGGCCATTAGGTTGTAGGGCAGTGTACAGGAGACAACAGAGCTGAGAACAAGGGTCACTGCTGGCAGGGTAGAGGACAGAGGTCACTGCTGGTAGGGCAGAGGACAGGGGTCACTGCTGGTAGGGCAGAGGACAGGGGTCACTGCTGACGGGGAAGAGGACAGGGGTCACTGCTGATGGGGAAGAGGACAGGGGTCACTACTGGCGGGGAAGAGGACAGGGGTCACTGCTGGCGGGGAAGAGGATAGGGGTCACTGCTGGTGGGGAAGAGCATAGGAATCACTGCTGGCGGGGAAGAGGATAGGGGTCACTGCTGGTGGGGAAGAGGATAGGGGTCACTGCTGGCGGGGAAGAGGACAGGGGTCACTGCTGGCGGGGAAGAGGACAGGGGTGACTGCTGGCGGGGCAGAGGACAGGGGTCACTGCTGGCGGGGCAGAGGACAGGGGTCACTGCTGGCAGGGCAGAGGACAGGGGTCTCTGCTGACGGGGAAGAGGACAGGGGTCACTGCTGGCAGGGTAGGGGACATGGGTCACTGATGGCAGGGCAGGGGTCACTGCTGGCAGGACAGAGGACAGGGGTCACTGCTGGAAGGGTAGAGGACAGGGGTCACTGCTGGCAGGGCAGAGGACAGAGGTCACTGCTGGCAGGGCAGAGGACAGGGGTCACTGCTGGCAGGGCAGAGGACAGGGGTCACTGCTGGCAGGGCAGAGGACAGGGGTCACTGCTGGCAGGCCAGGGGACAGGGGTCACTGCTGGCAGGGCAGGGGACAGGAGTCACTGCTGGCAGGGCAGGGGACAGGGGTCACTGCTTGCATGGTGGAGGACAGACGTCACTGCTGGCAGGCCAAGGGACAGGGGTCACTTCTGGCAGGGCAGAGGACAGGGGTCACTGCTGGCAGGGCAGGGGACAGGGGTCACTGCTGGCAGGGCAGGGGACAGGGGTCACTGCTGGCAGGGCAGGGGACAGGGGTCACTGCTGGCAGGGGAGAGGACAGGGGTCACTGTTGGCAGGGCAGAGGACAGAGGTCACTGCTACATTTACAAAGCTGCAAGAAGAGGGCAGCTGTTTGCAGTATGGCTCAGCGGGCATAGTGTTTGGGGTGGAGGGGTGGCGGTTGGTTTCGGGGAGGGCACAACTAAAATCTGGGAGGCATAGTTCACCACAGCACCCCCTAGATCTGACCATGCTCAACTGGGGTTTGTGGAACTCTAGGGTTCCTCCAGAGGTTGCTCTGAGTTCTTTGAGCTGTAACTGACCGACCACCCATCTGCTGGCGCCTGTATAATTCTAGGGCCAGCGTCAGTCGGCAGAACCAGCGTAATGGTACCAATAATCTCTATCGCTGTCAGGGTAGCATTCTGACCAACACTGTAAAGGAGGATTGCTGACTACCAATGTGAGGGGCATTTTTCCATTGTACCCTCATGAATCTGTTTTAGCAGGGGTTCCCTGAAGATCAGTGTAGAGGTTCTCCAGGGTTAGAAGGCTGAGGCGTGTCTTACATTTTAACTTCTTCGGACTATTCCACTCCCCCAATCATATAGCCCCTCCATTCATGGTCTGTATTTGTTCAGTTTTGCTGGAAAATCATGCCCATTTTTTTTCTCAAACATTCTGCTATGGGTTACTTTTGTGCCCATGTGAGAAAAAAAAGTTGAAAAAAGTACAAACTAGTAAAAAAAAAAAAAAAGCAAACAGGTAATAAATAAAACTGAAAAAAATCGCACAAATCTGGTTCCCTGTCTAGTTGTCTTCCATAGAAAATAGCAGCTTAGGTTCAGGATGGCGTTTACTTTTTACTAACATCTCAGACTTTTCGCCATTAATTGTTCATTTTTACCATTAAAAATGACCCTTTATAAATAATCAGCATTACTGAAAATGAGATTCTCCTTTCCACCACCACCAAACAAATGGCGATACGTCAGTCTAGACCAGGGGTGGGCAAACTTTTTGACTTGAGGGCCGCAATGGGTTCATGTATTGGACCCGGGGGCCGGACCAAGAGTAGATGAATGATGTGTATGTGTCATCCATAGTAAGTATAGTAATATTCCCCCATAGTAAGCATAGTAATTAATCCCCCATATAGTAATTATTCCTCCATATAGTAATTCATCCCCCATAGTAATTCATCCCCCATAGTAATTCATCCCCCATAGTAATTCATCCCCCATATAGTAATTCATCCCCCATAGTAATTAATCCCCCATATAGTAATTCATCCCCCATATAGTAATTCATCCCCCATATAGTAATTCATCCCCCATAGTAATTCATCCCCCATATAGTAATTCATCCCCCATAGTAATTCATCCCCATAGTAATTCATCCCCCATAGTAATTCATCCCCCATAGTAATTCATCCCCCATATAGTAATTCACCCCCCATATAGTAATTCATCCCCCCTATAGTAATTCATCCCCCCTATAGTAATTCATCCCCCATATAGTAATTCATCCCCCATAGTAATTCATCCCCCATAGTAATTCATCCCCCATAGTAATTCATCCCCCATATAGTAATTCATCCCCCATAGTAATTCATCCCCCATAGTAATTCATCCCCCATAGTAATTCATCCCCCATATAGTAATTCATCCCCCATATAGTAATTCACCCCCCATATAGTAATTCATCCCCCATAGTAATTCATCCCCCATAGTAATTCATCCCCCCTATAGTAATTCATTCCCCATATTAAGTCCCCAAGTCCCCCCTGTGTCAATTCACTTACCTTTGCTCCGCGCGTTCCTCTCGCCGTGTTCCCCTCGCCGTGTTCCCGCGCCGTTCAGGTGTAGCATGAAAATCTGTCTCCTATGAGGATCTGTCCCCCTCGACGTATCTGCGCATGTGCCAGTTTCAGGCATTAGCAGCCGATCGGCTATCTCCGGCACATGCGCAGATACGTCGAGGGGGACAGATCCTCATAGGAGACCGATTTTCATGCTACACGGCCGACTGTGAGAGGAGCCTAGTGGGAGCCTAGCTCCGCGGGCCGGATTAAAAGGTCCGCCGGGCCGTATACGGCCCGCGGGACGTAGTTTGCCCATTGCTGGTCTAGACCTTTTATAAATAGACCCCTATATAATATAGGTCTAAGGGCTTTGCAATAATTCAGTCAATATTTCAACACCATTTGCTGTTTTCACATCTCTACCTCAAAGATTTGACAGCAATCTGAACTTTCAACCAATGAAATTGAAGGATTATCACATGTGCAGACTTCCTGACACCAAGGATGGGATTATGTAACTAGAATAAGGTGGTTCCACAACTTTCACACTTTCCATCCTGTTCCTAGACAATCAACATCTGCCTTGACACATTCCATGTTGATTGGATTAAGGTGTGGGTCCTCCACACAGGTAGCACAGAGAAAATGGCAGCAATGGTGGATTCAGATATATGCGTATGTGCAGCACTCTCCGAGCTAGCTAGGGGGAGCTAGAGTCCTGATTGTTAGTAAGGATGGCTGAGTAGCAGCCTGGGTGTAATATCCAGGAGGTAAAATTGTGGTCAGGAGCTGAGAGGCTCTGCAGGCCAGCCACTGTGGAATTTCTCCCTGCTATAGAGCTTTGGAGGAAGGCCTAGAGGCAGTGGGTAGATCTAAGGAGTGGCTGGTTTGCACTCTTTAGGGATCCTTGCCAATCCCCAAGAGGAGGTTTGGCAAGGGGCCAGGATACCCCTAAAAGTGAGGGAGCATGCTCAGTTGCAAGAGAGTTCAGGTAGAAGATAGTGAGGAAGATGTGAAGCTGAAGGCAGGAGGCTGTGAGGAGGCCCAGTGGGATAGGACCTACCTTCAGGCCTTGAGCTGGAAAGTAAGAAAGCTCACAGCTTCACTGGCTCTCAGAGCAAGGACCACCTGTATGACAGGGAAGGAACGGCCCAGCTGATAGGCCTGGCAGCAGCCACCAACTCACCAGAGGTACAGGAGAGGATCTGAGTGAGTACACCTACACCCCCTGGGTGAATAGGGGGAAGGAGCACTCTGGTAGGAAACCAGATTCGCTACCTACTTGGGGCTGTCCAGCACTTAAAGTGACAGGAACCAGATCCTCTGTTCAGGGATTCCTCCAGATTGCTGGGTGGAGAAGAGGAGTTCATCTGGGGTGGTACATTGTTGCAGTGAAGGCTTGTGAATAGTCCCAGGAAGCTGTCCTCAGTTTATCAGTTCCCCTGGGCATCCTGTACACTCCAAACCCTATTCTAGTTCCAATCCCCTAAATAAAACAACTAAAAAAAACTAAAGCTCTAGGACTGATTTCTGACTCTGGATGCAAGTCTTTGTGAAGATGTGTGATGCCTGGCAGTGAAGGAATATAGGGGTACCCAAGTCTTCTAGCGACTCCTAAGGGGGTAGTGCAACATATACATGGCCATTATGGCAAGAGCCCACCCCACCCCCACCCAGCAACCTTTACTTCCACTTTCAAAATAACAAATAAAAAAGAATCATTATATGCACAAATATGGAGGGGTCCTGGGGCAGGCGGTCACATTAGTATATGGCTCCAGAACGGCTCTCCAGAAGGTACTCTGAGGGTTCAGGGTGTTGGAGGTGCCTGGTATACTCACGTCCATATGGAGTTCTTGCCCTGTGTGATGACTCCAGTAAAGTTGGTTAGCCTCCTGGCATCCACTTCCAACCACTGCTTCTTGTTCTTCTCCCCAGCGCACCATGCACCATCAAAGAAGTCATCATCATAGATCCCGGACTGATGGAGAAAGGAGAAATATAAGGTGTAAGAAAGTTATGCTTCCGAACTGGAGGATTCCTGCAAATGAGGAGAGGAGTACACATTCAACATCCCAATGTGACCCCATCTTTTCACCGATGAGTCTGCACTTCACTAGCTCTCCTCTCCTGAAATACTCTGCTCTGCTGGAGGACTCTGCTCTTTTCTCTGTAACTCTCCTCTCCTGAAATACTCTGCGCTGCTGGAGGACTCCGCTCCTTCCTCTATAACTCTCCTCTCCTGAAATACTCTGCTCTGCTGGAGGACTCCTCTCCTTCCTCTATAACTCCTCTCCTGAAATACTCTGCACTGCTGGAGGACTCCGCTCCTTCCTCTATAACTCTCCTCTCCTGAAATACTCTGCTCTGCTGGAGGACTCCTCTCCTTCCTCTATAACTCCTCTCCTGAAATACTCTGCTCTGCTGGAGGACTCCGCTCCTTCCTCTATAACTCCTCTCCTGAAATACTCTGCACTGCTGGAGGACTCCGCTCCTTCCTCTATAACTCTCCTCTCCTGAAATACTCTGCTCTGCTGGAGGACTCCGCTCCTTCCTCTATAACTCTCCTCTCCTGAAATACTCTGCACTGCTGGAGGACTCCGCTCCTTCCTCTATAACTCTCCTCTCCTGAAATACTCTGCTCTGCTGGAGGACTCCTCTCCTTCCTCTATAACTCCTCTCCTGAAATACTCTGCACTGCTGGAGGACTCCGCTCCTTCCTCTATAACTCTCCTCTCCTGAAATACTCTGCACTGCTGGAGGACTCCGCTCCTTCCTCTATAACTCCTCTCCTGAAATACTCTGCACTGCTGGAGGACTCCGCTCCTTCCTCTAGAACTCTCCTCTCCTGAAATGTTCTCCTGTTGGAGGACTCCGCTCCTTCCTCTATAACTCTCCTCTCCTGAAATACTCTGCACTGCTGGAGGACTCCGCTCCTTCCTCTATAACTCTCCTCTCCTGAAATACTCTGCACTGCTGGAGGACTCCTCTCCTTCCTCTATAACTCTCCTCTCCTGAAATACTCTGCACTGCTGGAGGACTCCGCTCCTTCCTCTATAACTCCTCTCCTGAAATACTCTGCACTGTTGGAGGACTCCTCTCCTTCCTCTATAACTCCTCTCCTGAAATACTCTGCACTGCTGGAGGACTCCGCTCCTTCCTCTATAACTCTCCTCTCCTGAAATACTCTGCACTGCTGGAGGACTCCGCTCCTTCCTCTATAACTCTCCTCTCCTGAAATACTCTGCTCTGCTGGAGGACTCCGCTCCTTCCTCTATAACTCTCCTCTCCTGAAATACTCTGCTCTGCTGGAGGACTCCGCTCCTTCCTCTATAACTCTCCTCTCCTGAAATACTCTGCTCTGCTGGAGGACTCCGCTCCTTCCTCTATAAATCTCCTATCCTGAAATACTCTGCACTGCTGGAGGACTCCGCTCCTTCCTCTATAACTCTCCTCTCCTGAAATACTCTGCACTGCTGGAGGACTCCGCTCCTTCCTCTATAACTCCTCTCCTGAAATACTCTGCACTGCTGGAGGACTCCGCTCCTTCCTCTAGAACTCTCCTCTCCTGAAATGTTCTCCTGTTGGAGGACTCCGCTCCTTCCTCTATAACTCTCCTCTCCTGAAATACTCTGCACTGCTGGAGGACTCCGCTCCTTCCTCTATAACTCTCCTCTCCTGAAATACTCTGCGCTGCTGGAGGACTCCGCTCCTTCCTCTATAACTCCTCTCCTGAAATACTCTGCTCTGCTGGAGGACTCCGCTCCTTCCTCTATCACTCTTCTCTCCTGAAATACTCTGCACTGCTGGAGGACTCCGCTCCTTCCTCTATAACTCCTCTCCTGAAATACTCTGCACTGCTGGAGGACTCCGCTCCTTCCTCTATAACTCCTCTCCTGAAATACTCTGCACTGCTGGAGGACTCCGCTCCTTCCTCTATAACTCTCCTCTCCTGAAATACTCTGCGCTGCTGGAGGACTCCGCTCCTTCCTCTATAACTCTCCTCTCCTGAAATACTCTGCACTGTTGGAGGACTCCGCTCCTTCCTCTATAACTCTCCTCTCCTGAAATACTCTGCACTGTTGGAGGACTCCGCTCCTTCCTCTATAACTCCTCTCCTGAAATACTCTGCACTGCTGGAGGACTCCGCTCCTTCCTCTATAACTCTCCTCTCCTGAAATACTCTGCGCTGCTGGAGGACTCCGCTCCTTCCTCTATAACTCTCCTCTCCTGAAATACTCTGCACTGTTGGAGGACTCCGCTCCTTCCTCTATAACTCTCCTCTCCTGAAATACTCTGCACTGTTGGAGGACTGTGCACTTTCCATTTTCCCTCCTGAAGTAATAGGATCTTTTTTTGCTTCTGAAAACATTCACAGAACTAAAATCAGCAGAGTGTAAATCCATAAGTCAGCTGAGTTGAAAATTTGCTGAAAGTTCTATAAAAAATGAAAACAGTCGCCCTCACATTTTCCTTGAAAGTGGATGAAATGGTCTATTTGCAGAAACTTTCCAGCTACAGGGCAGCCAGAACTGAGATGGAAATCTTCTTCTGAGATCACCCCTCCATGTTACATGAAATGACTAACACTGCTGAGCCCTACATTTCCTTCCCTGAAATTCTGCATCATATAACTATTATAAAGTGGAATCATTATTAAATCTGAAGTGTAATCTGCTTATATTTCTCCTTCTCTACAACCTCGGAGATGCCCATAACAAGATGCTCTACAACCCCGGTGATACCCACAACAAGATGCTCTACAACCCCGGTGATACCCACAACAAGATGCTCTACAACCCCGGTGATACCCATAACAAGATGCTCTACAACCCCGGTGATACCCATAACAAGATGCTCTACAACCCCGGTGCTACCCATAACAAGATGCTCTACAACCCCGGTGATACCCACAACAAGATGCTCTACAACCCCGGTGATGCCCATAACAAGATGCTCTACGACCTCAGAGATGCCCATAACAAGATGCTCTACAACCCCGGTGATGCCCATACCAAAAGGTGCTCTACAACCCCGGTGATGCCCATAACAAGATGCTCTACAACCACGGTGATACCCATAACAAGATGCTCTACAACTCCGGTGATACCCATAAGAAGATGATCTACAACCTCGGTGATACCCATAAGAAGATGATCTACAACCTCAGTGATACCCATAACAAGATGCTTTACAACCCCGGTGATACCCATAACAAGATGCTCTACAACCTCGGAGATGCCCATAACAAGATGCTCTACAACCTCGGTGATATCTATACCAAGATGCTCTACAACCTCGGTGATACCCATAACAAGATGCTCTACAACCCCGGTGATACCCATTATAAGAACCTCTACAAACCAAGTGATGCCCATTACAAGAACCTCTATGACTCCAGTGACGCCCATTACAAAAACCACTAGAACCCCAGTGATGCCCATTACAAGAACAGCTATGACCACATGATGCCCATTACAAAAACCTCTAAAAACCAAGGGATGCTCATTACATAAACCTCTATGACCCCCGTGATGCCCATAACAAGATGCTCTACAACCCCAGTGCTGCCAATTATAAGAACCTTTAAAAACCAAGTGATGCCCATTACAAGAACCTCTATGACTTCAGTGACGCTCATTACAAAAACCACAAGAACCCCAGTGATGCCCATTACAAGAACCTCTACAAACCAAGGGATGCTCATTACATATACCTCTATGACCCCTATGACACCCATAACAAGATGCTCTACCACCTCGGTGATGCCTATTTTAAGAACCTCTACAAACCAAGTGATGCTCATTACAAGAACCTGTATGACTCCAGTGACGCTCATTACAAAAACCACAAGAATTCCAGTGATGCCCATTACAAGAACATCTATGACCTCAGTGATGCCCATTACAAGAACCTCTACAACTCCAGTGGCGCCCATTACAAGAACCTCTACCTCCAGTGATGCAAATCATATTCTGGTTGTCTGTCTATGGTGTCACCATCCATGTGTGTCCATCCTAGCCCACTCTGGTTGTCTGTCTATGGTGCCATCATCCATGTGTGTCCATCCTAGCCCTCTCTGGATGTCTGTCTATTGTGCCACCATCCATGTGTGTCCATCCTAGCCCACTCTGGTTGTCTGTCTATGGTGCCATCATCCATGTGTGTCCTTCCTAGCCTCCACTGGTTGTCTGTGTATGGTGCCACCATAAATGTGTGTCCTTCCTAGCCTACTCTGGTTGTTTGTGTATGGTGCCACCATCCATGTGTTTCCATCCTAGCCAAATCTAGTTTTCTGTGCATGGTCCCAACTTTCATGTGTTCCCAGCTAAACCCATTCTGGCCTCTGCATGGTTCCATCATACACAAGTCCTATGCTATCCATATGGGATGAGGTGCAACAGATATAACAACTGAGGACGGACAGTTGGGCCTACTGAAGACTAACATGAACCTTCTCTGACAACCATAGTCTATGATGTATTATGGAAACGTCGTGAGATGAGGGTCCTGTCTTCACTCAGTGAATACTGTTCTAATAATTATATCCATTCACTGCTGCTTGTTTAATAAAACCTAAAACATATACTGCAAGCTCTTATCCCATAATTTCCCTTCTTACATCACATCTTTATGCCCTCTGAGCTTTCTCACCTGAATATTGAGGCGTCCACGGTGGGCACCCAGGCCGTAGCGTTTGATGCTGGACGCACGCAGTTGGTAGTCTGAGACCCTCAAAGATTCCAATCCCAATGGAGGACATTCTGCAAGGGAAAAGCATAAGCCATTCATTACTAACAGTGAGAAGTCCAACATTAGACCCCAGCAGAGAAAGTGTGACTACAGAGCGTGAGAATACTGTACATCATGAGGCCAGAACATCCAAAAATGCAGGTAATGCAGCACGATGAGTCTAGGGATGAGCAGGGGTGGATTGACAACTCATGGGGCCCCCGGGAAATAGGGGATCATGGGGCCCCTGTGTCCTTGCCCAAACTCAAAAAAGCCTATGAAAAAGGTACCAGGGGCATCTCATGGGGCCCCCTACTGACTCCGGGCCCTCGGCAGTGCCCGAGTTTCCAAATGGTCAGTCCGCCCCTGAGTCCACTAAACCAGTACAAAGTATCTGTGGTAGTGTGGGGGCAGCAAGACAAAGGAAATCCAGACCATGTGTTACCACCAATGACTGAAACATCAGCTTTACCTGGAGATAACCTTAAAGGGTCAAACCACCAAGAGGAGATATTTCAGTCACCAACTGACTTCGTACTGGAGACCCCAGCAGTGAGATTCCTGGCTCTGTTCCTGCACAACTGGGAGGGTTAGGTGTTCACACCTACCTTTATGTGTTCTATCTCCTCCTTGCACCATCTCCACAATATGAATAAAAAATCCAACAAGGAAAGTGGGAACCCCTCATAATGAGTACAGCAGGGGTACAGACCCGGGAACTCGGCACAGGGATGGTGGGAACTCCTCATAATAGACACAGCAGGTGTACAGACCAGGGAACTCGGCACAGGGATGGTGGGAACTCCTCATAATGGACACAGCAGGTGTACAGGCCCGGGAGCTCAGCACAGAGAAGGTGGGAACCCCTTATAATGAGCACAGCAGGTGTACAGACCCGGGAACTCGGCACAGGGATGGTGGGAACCCCTTATAATGAGCACAGCAAGTGTACAGACCCGGGAACTCGGCACAGGGATGGTGGGAACCCCTCATAATGGGCACAGCGGGTGTACAGACCCAGAAACTCAGCACACGGATGGTGGGAAACCCTGATAATGGGCACAGTGGGTGTACAAGCCTTGCTCTGATACTCTGAAATGTGTTGGCTGTCGTAATATTGTTTTGTATTCACCAAGGCCATATATATGTATTTGTACAATCAGATTGTAAGATGTGTGGTGAGCTTAAAAGTCCAATCTCCTTTAGATCTACCAACAGCTATGTGGCACAAGTGCCAGAAACTCAGCACGGGGAAGGTGGGAACCCCTCATAATGGGCACAGCAGGTATACAGACCCGGGAACTCAGCACAGGAATGGTGGGAACCTCTCGTAGTGCGCACATCAGGTGTATAGACCCAGAAACTCACCACAGGGATGGTGGGAACCCATCATAATGGGCACAGCGGGTGTACAGACCCAGGAACTCAGCACAGGGATGGTGGGAACCCCTCATAATGGACAGAGCAGGTGTACAGACATGGGAACTCAGCACAGGGATGGTGGGAACCCCTCACAAAGGGGACAGCAGGTGTACAGACCCAGAAACTCAGCACAGGGATGGTGGGAACCCCTCATAATGGGCACCTCAGGTGTGCAGACCAAGGACCTCAGCGTAGGGATGGTGGGGCTACTCATAATGGGTACATTGGGTGTGTAGACCTGGTACCGTGGCTCCAGGATGGTGGTAAACCCCTCATAATGACCACAATAAGTGTACAGACCCGGGAATCCAGGAATATGTAGACGTCCATAGAACTATAAGATGAGGTCAGCGTAGGTCACTGTAGGTTAGGGAGTAAGTTCCTCAGGGGTGGGAACTGATAGGAATAATTTTGTGCTGCAAACGTTGCAAATATGAATATTTAAAGGCAGGAAATAAGGTGAAGGTAGCCAGCAATCCTCTCATTAATGCACCTAAAACATCTGATCACTAATAATCGGGAGGATTAGAGCCGACTTACCAATATTGGGAAACCTCGGCACACAGTGACCCTTCTCAGCAGCTTTCCCATAAATCTGTGTCTTGGCTTTGGCCACAGTATAAGATAAGCAGAGAATTATGGGTACGCAGAGAATTATGGGTACGCAGAGAATTATGGGTACACAGAGAATTATGGGTACGCAGAGAATTATGGGTACGCAGAGAATTATGGGTACTCTCTGATAGTGATACTATGGTCATGGAATGCTGGATGGCCACTTTCCAAAACTCTGAAACCTGCTGAGAGCACATCAGGATTTCTCCATCCCCCTTTACGAGAATTCTGGATCCCATCATTGGTCTTATGTTTACTTACTAAGCAAGTCTCAGATTGCGATTATCTCGTGTCCATCTGTGGTCTGCTGACGTTCGTCCTTCTCTTTCCCAAAGCAAGCTCAAGCTCAGGAACTTCTCAACCATTCCCCTTGGCATGTGATGTCCACAACCAGCGGGTCAATGCTGGAGTCCTATGAGCCTTGAGCAGAACTATGATGAGTCCTCCACGCTGGTCATACATATTCCAGTTTGAATGGACAATATCTGTTAAATGTCCTTCTGCATTTACAAAAAGAAACATTATTAATTTGAAGTCCTACCTAAACTATCCTTAACATTCAATATCTCATCAATCAGGCCCATAGTTGTTGGAAGAGTTGAAGGATATTGTACAATCAGACTGTAATGTGGGTGGGCGACCTAACTCAGGTTGACCAGATACAAGCAGATGTCTACCCTAGAAATAAAGGGGGTCTATGAAGCCTTCCTGACAAGGGTGAGAGTATGTAACTAGAAGATGATCGTTCCACCATTTTTGATGCATGTTCAATTTGAGGGGTCCTCTACTCACCTCCAAGAGGGTAGACATATATCAACTATCCAACACCATCTCCGAACCCTGGAAAAACCCAGGCTCCCTTAGGAAGAAAGCTTTAGGGGGGTCACTCATCATCTGTCTACCACATATAATGCTATTTTTTTGTCAAAACTCTGGGGTACCGATTTTAATTCACAGATTCAACCATGAATGTGTGAAGGACTAACATCTCTGAAGGGATTCTGTAACTGTAACTGAAAGAGGATGGCTCCACGATTTATAAACCTTCCATCCTCTTGGGCAATCAAAATGTTGCAAGGGCTACTCAGGGTTTGGAGCACTTGCACATTCTCACCCCAAAGCCCAATGTAGTCTGCTCTGCAGTGTATGGTTGGCTGGTTCGAAACCCCACTAAGCCCTTCCCCTCGTTCACCACACATTGACCCCCCCAATATTGGGAGCTATTCACTGAGCAGGGCTTCACATTTCCTCATGGCTACAGGCCGTGGCTCAGGTGATCCAACCATGTACCCTCAGTTCCCATGAGACATGGGGGCTCCAGTCACCTGACTCCTGTATCATTTGAGGTGTCCTCTACTTACCGCCAGGAAGGAAGACCTTTTCCCACTGGCCATTAGCCATCTCCAGACCTCACCAGGTTTTAAGTATGTACCTTGATCTCAGGGCCCCAACAACACTGCCAACTATGCGGATCCTAAAAATATATTTACATGTCCAGCTGCCTGTGGCCCGACAGTATGCATGCTGACCAGTTGCGGACTGACAACTCATGGGGCCCCCGGGCAATAGGGGATTATGGGGCCCCTATGTCCTTGCCAAACTCAAAAAAGCCTATGAAAAAGGTACCAGGGGCATCTCATGGGGATGTGGGGGACTGTGGGGGATGGGATGTTAGAGTGTAAGCTCCTCTATACAGAGACTGATGTGACTGTGGGGGAGGGGACATTAGAGTGTAAGCTCCTCTGGTACAGAGACTGATGTGACTGTGGGGGAGGGGACATTAGAGTGTCAGCTCCTCTGGTACAGAGACTGATGTGACTGTGGGGGAGGGGACACTAGAGTGTAAGCTCCTCTGGTACAGAGACTGATGTGACTGTGGGGGAGGGGACATTAGAGTGTCAGCTCCTCTGGTACAGAGACTGATGTGACTGTGGGGGAGGGGACACTAGAGTGTAAGCTCCTCTGGTACAGAGACTGATGTGACTGTGGGGGAGGGGACATTAGAGTGTCAGCTCCTCTGGTACAGAGCCTGATGTGACTGGCTCAGTGTTCTCTGTACAGTATATATATATATATGGAGACGTGGTCCTGATTCCCGGTTTCTCTCTGTTTTGGGTGAAGATGACCGGCCTCCTCTTTGGTGACTCACCCCTCCAGCAGTCTCAGGTCCGGTATATAGAGGATGGAACATGTGTGAACAATATGTGACCCCAAAGCTGCTGAATCACTTTATTATCTCAAATCTTTCCCTCCCCCCTCCCCCCAACCAAACCGTCCTGCTTAGAATTACAAATCCGGGTGATGATTTCCCGGCACAGGAGAGGAAATTTGCAGATTTTTCCTCTGAACATCAAATAAGAACAAGAGATCCTGGATCGGAGACTGCCTTCTTGTGCCATCTGCTCCCATAAAAACTGGAAAATACTCATTTTCTGGCTACCTCGGGTCACAGGCGTCACGACTCAGAGACACCTGGAACAAGCATGCGGCAAGTGTAGGATGAGTGCAGTTCTTAATCTGTAAACTTGTTCTATGACAGTATTGAAGCCAATGGCCGGGTATGACAGCCAGGGAACCGGTATTTTCAGGAGGAGAAGTCAGCAAAGACTGTGTTGTCCAACACCTCAGCGTCACTGTCTGAGCCAGTATCTGACCCGATCAGCACCTGCAAACATTGTGGCCAGTGGGCTGGCACAACGGATGAATAGACATGTGCAGTTTGTTTCATTCCAAATTGAAATTCCGACAAATTATTCATTATATGGAGATTTGGATGTATCCAAATTTCCAAACTACAATAGTAACAAATTCAAACGGATCCAAAAAAAAGAAACAACATATCATCTGTAATTCAAATTCGAAAACAAAAATAGCATAACATAAAAAATAAAATAAAGGAAAAGATTAGAAAGAATAGAATTGGATAAAATAGAAAAGAAAAGAATAAAATAGAATAGAATAGTATTAGAATGTTAATGGCGGGTTAAAGTGTAACTCCGGCTAAAACATTCTCCTTTAGTTGCACGTAGAGCAAGGAACAGTTCAAGTCTCTGCACGGCTTGGATTGTAACCTAACCCCCCCCCCCCCCCCCCTTGTAGAAGTATTCCCTCTCCGGGACATGAAGTCAGAGCTAATCTTTCCAACAGAAGAGCAGACAAAAAAAATCAGACCGACCAACCCTCCCCTGCTCTATGAACCAGTTCAGCTCTCACCCCTGAGCGCCCCCTACGGACTAATTAAATGCTGCTTTTTTCCCAATTTTGAGCTTTTTCACTACTTACCCCCCCACCAGGCCAAATTCTGATGTTTCTCTCCTACATGTAAGAATCAGCATTGTTCTGCTAGAAAATGACTTCCTATCAGGGGCGGATTGACCATTTGGAAACTCTGGCACTGCCCGAGGGCCCAAGGTCAGTAGGGGGCCCCATGAGGTGTCCCTGATACCTTTTTCATAGGCTTTTTTGAGTTTGGGCGAGGACACAGGGGCCCCATGATCCCATATTGCCCGGGGGCCCCATGAGTTGTCAGTCTGCCCCTGCTTCCTATATATTTTTAAGCAGAAGCCTTAGAGAATAAAATGGTGGGCATTGCAATTTTTTTACGTCACACAATATTTTTTTGAGGGAAAAATACACGTCAATGAATTTTAGTGCATAAAAACACAATAATACCCAATTGTTTGGTAAAATATAAAAGATGATATTGCACCGAGTAAATAGATACCAAACATGTCACGCTTTAAAGGTGTATACTCCTGAGGAATGGCCACAAACTACAGTACTTAACTTTTTAAGGACCGGCGTAAAGCGGATATACTGCTACAGGGCAGCACCTGTGCACAAAATCACGTATATATACGTGACTTTGCATTTCCGGGTAGGGGGCGCGCATCCCCAGTGACACTGACATCCCCAGTGACACCAATACAGTGATCGGTGCTAATAAAAAGCACTGACACTGTACTAATAGCACTGGGCAGGAAGGGGTTAACATCTGGGGCGATCAAAGGGTTAACTGTGTGCTGTGTTTGGTTTACTAGGGAGATATGCTGCGCAGAGATACAAAGCAGCATGTCCTTGCTGGCAGGGGAGAGACCTGTGTTAGTTACACACAGGTCTCTCCCCTGTCAGTGCTCCTCGGCGATCGGCAGGTCCTGGCAGAGAATCTCCTGCAGGGACAAGGTGGTTGACATCCTTAGCCGCCAATGGCGGTGTGGGTAGGGCAGTGCACGCCCCCTACCTGGAAATGCAAATCACGTATATACGCGTGATTTTGCACAGCCCTGCCACCCTGTAGCAATATTTATCTGGTAGAGTGGAGGGGAAGTGGTTAAAAAATAATTATAAACATTGAAGTTGATTTACTAACAGCCAATAGACTGTGTACTTTGCAAGTGCAGTCACTCCAGAGCTGGGAATGGCTGACAAGCATGAGGAGGAGCAGGACATGTGTTCCTGCACCCTGCGTTCCTTTTTGAAGATTTTTGAGGCATGTATAGCACTCAAATGCAGGCCATACACAGGTCAAATTCCGAACGATTTTTCGATCGAAAATGTTGTTCGTTCTGTAATCCGATGGTGCCACCAATGATCTCGAAAATCAGTCGTACTTCACAACATTTTCCAGCATGCCTTTATCAGGCACCATGAAAATCGGCCTGTGCTATTGCCCCGCTAACAGAGCAAAAATTGTCCGATTATTCTTAGGTCCGATTTGCGTACGAAAATTGTTCGGAAATCGACCCATGTATGGCCGGCCTTAGTGTCCACAACTGGTCAAAATGAGTGTTAGTATGCTGTATGCCCCTGCTTGGAACAAACTCCAGTGACCATAAGGACGGAAGGTGATCTACTTCAGTAGGAAGACACATAACAATAAAAACCCAACGGGGGTTCTAGTTTTCCCCGTCCCGTCAAAGACAAAGGTAGCACTCTAGTCTAGAATAGAATGCATCAGTGGGGGCCAGTGGTTGGAGCCGAGGGGCAATGAACTGAAAGGGCCTGGAGATGGAATGTTGTGCATCAAGCTGTGTGGTTTTTTTTATGGCCTCACGACTTTTTTTGGTTTACTTCCCGAGTTGAGTCTTGGAGACGTGATATTGTACTGTACGTAGCAAATCTCAGATCTTCTACAAGTCAGAGCCCCAGAGAGGAAGAGGAGGAGGAGGGCTCTCTGCTGAGATACTTGGCTCCATCCTCTGCTAGATACAATGATCTCTCATGTCTAATGAGCTCTGTGAGGGTCTCCAGAGCACATGAGGGGGTTCCGTGTAATTCTCTTCTAGAAGACAAGAAACAGCTGGACACTGAGCAGAGGCACGGGACTCCGGGACTCTACATTGGTGAATGTAATGAGCTGTAGCAGTCAGAGAATGTATTGTGGTTCTGAATATATTTCCTATCAAATTAAAAAATACATTTGCAAAAAGAACTAAAATTATACACACTCACCAGTCAGTTTATTAGGTCCACCTTGCTAGTGCCGAGAAAATCTCCCCCACACCATGACACCACCATCACCAGCCTGAACCATTGATACAAGGCAGGATGGATCCCCCACACCATGACACCACCAGCCTGAACCATTGATGCAAGGCAGGATGGATCCCCCCACACCATGACACCACCACCACCAGCCTGAACCATTGACACAAGGCAGGATGGATCCCCCACAACGTGACACCACCACCACCAGCCTGAACCATTGATACAAGGCAGGATGGATCCCCCACAACGTGACACCACCACCATCACCAGCCTGAACCATGGATACAAGGCAGGATGGATCCCCCACAACGTGACACCATCACCAGCCTGAACCATGGATACAAGGCAGGATGGATCCCCCACAACGTGACACCACCACCATCACCAGCCTGAACCATTGATACAAGGCAGGATGGATCCCCCACACCATGACACCACCACCAGCCTGAACCATTGATACAAGGCAGGGTGGATCCCCCACACCATGACACCACCAGCCTGAACCATTGATACAAGGCAGGATGGATCCTCCACATCATGACACCACCAGCCTGAACCATTGATACAAGGCAGGATGGATCCCCCACACCATGACACCACCACCACCAGCCTGAACCCTTGATACAAGGCAGGATGGATCCCCCACACCATGACACCACCACCACCAGCCTGAACTGTTGATACAAAGCAGGATGGATCCCCCACACCATGACACCACCACTACCACCAGCCTGAACCGTTGATACAAGGCAGGATGGATCCCCCACACCATGACACCACCACCACCAGCCTGAACCATTGATACAAGGCAAGATGGATCCCCCACACCATGACACCACCAGCCTGAACCATTGATACAAGGCAGGATGGATCCACCACAGCATGACACCACTGCCACCAGCCTGAACCGTTGATACAAGGCAGGATGGATCCCCCACACCATGACACCACCACCAGCCTGAACCTTTGATACAAGGCAGGATGGATCCCCCACACCATGACACCACCGTCACCAGCCTGAACCATTGATGCAAGGCAGGATGGATCCACCACACCATGACACCACCACCACCAGGCTGAACCTTTCTAAAATTCTGCTTTCCTCAGGAGGGCAAGGGGTTGCAGTACATATCTATAAAAAATGTTTTTGTACAGTTAGGGAATTATGAAGTATTGCACAATAGTACCATACTTGCTGTAAATGTACAGAATCAGTCTGATATCCAGGTTGCTTGTCTTACCTTTCCATCTCTCTGGTTCCTAAATGGGTCCAGACTTCGCCCAGCATGGTGGACATACCCCCAGAGGGGTCTTCAGGGTCTGGGAACCATAGGAGCTGACCACATACCTGGACCTGTACAGCACTAAAATTGTTGCCCTCAGCACCAAGACAAGAGCCCATGCAGGGTCCAAGGCCCGAATCAGCATCACAGGCTGTCTCCATAGTTTGAAGTCTAGGTATGGTTCCAATGGTATTACCGAAGTTACACTGATCTACAGCAGTGGTCTCCAAACTGTGGCCTGGGGGCCAGATGTGACTCTTTGCTTGCTTTTATCTGGTCCTTGGAGCACTATTTCATCCACTGACACCAACAATGGGACAAAATTCTCCCCCAACTGACACCAATTAAGGGGCGCAATTCCACCCAATGATGCCAAAGATGGGGCGCAATTCCTCCCAATGAGACCAACAATAGGGCCCAGTTCCGCCCAATGATACCAAAGATGGGGCACAATAACTCCCAATGAGACCAACGATGGGGCACAGTTCCGCCCATTGATACCAATGATGGGGCACAATTCCTCCCAATGACACCAATGATGGGGCACTATTCCTCCCACTGACACCAATGATGGGGCACTATTCCTCCCACTGATACCAATGATGGGGCACTATTCCTCCCACTGACACCAATGATGGGGCACTATTCCTCCCACTGATACCAATGATGGGGCACAATTCCTCCCAAATGACACCAATGATGGGGCACAATTCCCCAGTGACACCAATGATGGGGCACAGTTCCTTTCATTAGCACCAAAAATGGAGCATTTTTTGCTCCCCCTGATACTGGGACATTTTCTTTTCCCGATGTCCACAGTCTGGCCCCCCTACAGTCTGAAGAACAGTAAACTGGCCCTTTGTATATAAAGTTTGGAGACCCCTGATCTAGATGCATTGTTTTTATATTTATAGTAGAAAGCAGTAAAGAGTTGATTGAACAATCCAGAATAAGAAACTAGTTAAATATAAGAGGCGCACTGTGCCCTGTAGATGGATGATAAAGATCGGTATGGACAGGCAGAGAGTCAGGCAGGATAGGAGATGCATTGCGCCCTGTAGATGGATGATAAAGATCGGTATGGACAGGCAGAGAGTCAGGCAGGATAGGAGGTGCGCACTGTGCCCTGTAGATGGCTGATAAAGATCGGTATGGACAGGCAGAGAGTCAGGCAGGATAGGAGGTGCGCACTGTGCCCTGTAGATGGCTGATAAAGATCGGTATGGACAGGCAGAGAGTCAGGCAGGATAGGAGATGCACTGTGCCCTGTAGATGGCTGGTAAAGATCGGTATGGACAGGCAGAGAGTCAGGCAGGATAGGAGGTGCGCACTGTGCCCTGTAGATGGATGATAAAGATCGGTATGGACAGGCAGAGAGTCAGGCAGGATAGGAGATGCACTTTGCCCTGTAGATGGCTGATAAAGATCGGTATGGACAGGCAGAGAGTCAGGCAGGATAGGAGATGCACTTTGCCCTGTAGATGGCTGATAAAGATCGGTATGGTCAGGCAGAGAGTCAGGCAGGATAGGAGGTGCGCACTGTGCCCTGTAGATGGATGATAAAGATCGGTATGGACAGGCAGTGAGTCAGGCAGGATAGGAGGCGCACTGTGCCCTGTAGATGGCTGATAAAGATCGGTATGGACAGGCAGAGAGTCAGGCAGGATAGGAGGCGCACTGTGCCATGTAGATGGCTGATAAAGATCGGTATGGACAGGCAGAGAGTCAGGCAGGATAGGAGGCGCACTGTGCCATGTAGATGGATGCTAAAGATTGGTACGGACAGGCAGAGAGTCAGGCAGGAGAGATGCACACTGTGCCCTGTACATGGCATACAACAAGCTGTGTGAACAGGCAGGAAGCCAGCAGGAGGTGTGTGCAGTGCCCCGTAGTAGTCATTGATCATGCAGTACATACGTTCTTCTTGGGGTCCTCCTGAATTTTTAGGTTTAGTTTCTTCTTTGGACTTCTTCAAGACTTTCACCGTTTTGACTATCTTAACTTTTTTTTTCGCCACCTTTGCTAGAAAAATGCAGAAAAGTATAAAGGGTCATTCTGTGCTGATAGACATCCAGATAATACACACAACATACAGGTGAAACTCAAAAAATTAGAATCTGGTGCATTCATTCATTTATTTCAGTGCAGCAACTTAAAAGGTGAAACTAATATATGAGACTCATTACATGCAAAGCAAGATAGTTCAAGCCGTGATTTGTCATCATTGTGATGATTATGGCTTACAGCTCATGAAAACCCCAAATCCACAATCTCAGAAAATGAGAATATTGTGAAAAGGTGGAATAATCTCGGCTCAAAGTGTCCCACTCTAATCAGCTCATTCAGCCATAACACCTGCAAAGGGTTCCTGAGCCTTTAAATGGTCTCTGAGTCTGGTTCAGTAGGAATCACAATCATGGGAAAGACTGCTGACCTGACACCATCACTGACACCCTCCATAAGGAGGGAAAGCCTCAAAAGGTCATTGCAGAAGAAGTTGGATGTTCCCAAAGTGCTGTATCAAAGCACATTAATAGAAAGTTATGTGGAAGGGAAAAGTGTGGAAGAAAAAGGTGCACAAGCAGCAGGGATGACCGCAGCCTGGAGAGGATTGTCAGGAAAAGGCCATTCAAAAGTGTTGGGGACTTTCACAAGGAGTGGACTGAGGCTGGAGTCAGTGCATCAAGAGCCACCACACACAGACGGATCCTGGACATGGGCTTCAAATGTCGTATTCCTCTTGTCAAGCCGCTCCTGAACAACAAACAACGTCAGAAGCGTCTTATCTGGGCTAAAGAAAAACAGACCTGGTCTGCTGCTCAGTGGTCTAAAGTCCTCTTTTCTGATGAGAGCAACTGTTGCATCTCATTTGGAAACCAAGGACCCCGAGAATGGAGGAAGAATGGAGAGGCCCAAGGACCCGGAGTATGGAGGAAGAATGGAGAGGCACGAGGACCCCGAGTATGGAGGAAGAATGGAGAGGCCCAAGGACCCCGAGTATGGAGGAAGAATGGAGAGGCCCAAGGACCCCGAGTAATGAGGAAGAATGGAGAGGCCCGAGGACCCCGAGTATGGAGGAAGAATGGAGAGGCACAAGGACCCCGAGTATGGAGGAAGAATGGAGAGGCACGAGGACCCCGAGTATGGAGGAAGAATGGAGAGGCACAAGGACCCCGAGTATGGAGGAAGAATGGAGAGGCCCAAGGACCCCGAGTATGGAGGAAGAATGGAGAGGCCCAAGGACCCTGAGTATGGAGGAAGAATGGAGAGGCACAAGGACCCCGAGTATGGAGGAAGAATGGAGAGGCCCAAGGACCCTGAGTATGGAGGAAGAATGGAGAGGCCCAAGGACCCTGAGTATGGAGGAAGAATGGAGAGGCCCAAGGACCCCGAGTATGGAGGAAGAATGGAGAGGCACAAGGACCCCGAGTATGGAGGAAGAATGGAGAGGCCCAAGGACCCTGAGTATGGAGGAAGAATGGAGAGGCCCAAGGACCCCGAGTATGGAGGAAGAATGGAGAGGCACAAGGACCCCGAGTATGGAGGAAGAATGGAGAGGCACAAGAACCCCGAGTATGGAGGAAGAATGGAGAGGCACACACTGCAAGATGCTTGAAGTCCAGTGTGAAGTTTCCACAGTCTGTGTTGATTTGGGGAGCCATGTCATCTGCTGGTGTTGGCCCACTGTGCTTCATTAAGTCCAGGGTCACCGCAGCCGTCTACCAGGAGATTTTGGAGCACTTCATGCTTCCTTCCACAGACGAGCTTTATGGGGATGCTGACTTCATTTTCCAGCAGGACTTGGCTCCGCCCACATTGCCAAAAGCACCAAAACCTGGTTCAATGACCGTGGGATTACTGTGCTTGATTGGCCAGCAAACTCGCCTGACCTGAACCCCATAGAGAATCTATGGGGCATTGCCAAGAGAAAGATGAGAGACATGAGACCGAACAATGCAGAAGAGCTGAAGGCCGCTATTGAAGCATCCTGGTCTTCCATAACACCTCAGCAGGGCCACAGGCTGATAGCTTCCATGCCACGCCGCATTGAGGCAGTAATTGCTGCAAAAGGGGCCCCAACCAAGTACTGAGTACATATGCAGCTTCTACTTTTCAGAGGTCCAATATTGTTCTATGTACAATCCGTGTTTTATTGATTGCATGGAATATTCTCATTTTCTGAGATTGTGGATTTGGGGTTTTCATGAGCTGTAAGCCATAATCATCACAATGATGACAAATCACGGCTTGAACTATCTTGCTTTGCATGGAATGAGTCTCATATATTAGTGTCACCTTTTAAGTTGCTGCACTGAAATAAATGAACTTTTACACCATATTCTCATTTTTCGAGTTTCACCTGTATGTACCACCACCACACATTCACTGCCATTGCAATGTAAACAAACGGCAAAACATCTCACATCGAGACTCCCCATTTCTGAGCTTGAAATCACGCCGACCAGAAAGGGGCACTTTTCTGAGCAGCTCCAGCTCATTCCGGAATTGATTTCTGCAGCCTATGCACAGAGGTAGATCGCTGAGGCGGGAGCGTTACACACCACCAGAAGCCACTGCAAGGAGCCGACTGCCCATGAGCACTGTGAAAGCCCTGCTTACTCTGGCTGCAGCGGATCTCATGGGAAATGATAGAAATTTCAAATCAAGGTGAATTTCTTACGTCAAGTCCTGTAGCAGTACTATATGGACATCGGCTTTATTGTCACTACAGCACAGATATGTGGTGTCATAGGAAGTGATGGGACACGCTTCAATGTGATTGGAGGCTTAGACATTAACAATTTGTTATAGAGAATTGGGGAGACAATATGTCTTCTGTCCGGTTTTTATTGCTGCCAGTGTTACGGCCCATTGCCTTCATTTGTGGTGCTGGTGTCACAGGAGGAGGAAGTAGGGGGAATCATGTCGGCGGGGTCACAGGCAGTAATAAAACATCAGTTCTAGATATAGTAGGGAAGACTTAGAGAATGAAGTTGTGGGTGGAGCTGGGCGGTGAAGAGACCCTGTCACCAGACCATTCATTTCAACAACAATCTTCCTATGAGATTCTATGTGTATCCAACATATTTTGTATATTTTATTACCCGTAAACTCCTCCCTTCCAGACATCCAGAAGCCCTGAGACTGCTGCATCTCGGCAGTCCAGCAGACTTGGTGGCGTCCTGAGGCAGGTGCGGGGGGTGCGCTCTGCACCGGGTGACACCAACCGCACGGGGGTGACACCAGACCCACTCCAAAAAAAGGTAAATTGTAAAGAAAGCCGACGATCCCTGCAGGATGGATGGGATCTGTGGATTGAGCATTATGGATCGGAGTCCAATCCATTATGCTCAATCTGCAGAATTGATCCATTCTGCGGGGATCGTCGGAGGGGGTGTCACCAAGTGTTATCGCACCGGGTGACACCAACCCTAGGGATGCCCCTGAGCAGACTCATTCAGCCGACTCTAATTTCCTGTACCCTACTGCCTAAAATGTTATGTAGGGAGGTGATGGAAGCGACAGAGGAGCTGGGCCAGCATAGATAGAAATTGGACACTCCCAGAAGAGGAGAGGGCTATGCTGTGCAGGGAGGAAGGATTCTGCGCTCGGCAACTGAGTAGTCACATTTACTAGCAAGTACATTGCAAGGGAGCAAAACATCGATGGAAAGGAAATCACTGAAAGTAAGCATTCCAACATTTTCGGGATTTTTCTGTGTCCTTCTCTACAATTTTTTTTTAAAAGTTCAGGACAGGTTCTCTTTAACCACTTCAAGTCCTGACACTTTCACCCCCCTTCCAGTCTGGACACTCCCCCCCCCCTTCCAGTCTGGACACTTTCCCCCCCTTCCAGTCCGGACACTTTCACCCCATTCCAGTCCGGACACTTTCCCCCCCTTCCAGTCCGTACACTTTCCCCCCTTCCAGTCCGGACACTTTCCCCCCCTTCCAGTCCAGACACTTTCACCCCCTTCCAGTCCGGACACTTCCCCCCCCTTCCAGTCTGGACACTTCCCCCCCCCTTCCAGTCTGGACACTTTCCCCCCCTTCCAGTCCGGACACTTTCACCCCCATTCCAGTCCGGACACTTTCCCCCCTTCCAGTCCGGACACTTTCCCCCCTTCCAGTCCGGACACTTTCACCCCCTTCCAGTCTGGACACTTTCACCCCCTTCCAGTCTGGACACTTCCCCCCCCCTTCCAGTCTGGACACTTTCCCCCCTTCCAGTCCGGACACTTTCCCCCCTTCCAGTCCGGACACTTTCACCCCCTTCCAGTCCGGACACTTTCACCCCCTTCCAGTCCGGACACTTTCCCCCCTTCCAGTCCGGACACTTTCACCCCCTTCCAGTCTGGACACTTTCACCCCCTTCCAGTCCGGACACTTCCCCCCCCTTCCAGTCTGGACACTTTCCCCCCTTCCAGTCCGGACACTTTCCCCCCTTCCAGTCCGGACACTTTCCCCCCCTTCCAGTCCGGACACTTTCCACCCCTTCATCCGGACACTTTCCCCCCTTCCAGTCCAGACACTTTCCCCCCCCTTCCAGTCCGGACACTTTCCCCCCCTTCCAGTCCGGACACTTTCCCCCCCTTCCAGTCCGGACACTTTCACCCCCTTCCAGTCCGGACACTTTCCCCCCCTTCCAGTCCAGACACTTTCCCCCCCCTTCCAGTCCGGACACTTTCACCCCCTTCCAGTCCGGACACTTTCACCCCCTTACTGTCCAGGCCAATTTTCAGCTTTCAGCGCTATCACACTTTGAATGACAATTGCGCGGTCATGCAACACTGTACCCATATGGATTTTTTAGCATTTTTTTTAGACAACTAAAACTTTATTTTGGTGGTATTTATTCACCTCTGGGATTTTTTTTTTTTTTATTTTTTTTTGCTATATAAATGAAAAAGTCCAACAATTTTGAAAAAAAGTGTTTTTCTTATAAAATTTTGCAAATAAATAATCTTTCTTCATAAATCTTGGCCAAAATGTATTCATCTATCTTTTTACTAAAAATAAATAACCCAAATTAGTTTATAACCAAAAACTATAATTTTAAAAAAAAATTTTTACATTTCTATTTTTTTTCATATTATTATTTATTTATTTTTTTTACATACTGTCACCCTAGCAGTACAGGGTCACCATAGTGACACTGGACTACTTGTGGGAGGTGATGAAGATTTTTTTTTTTTTTTCTTTTACACTGTTTGCTTTTACACCCATAAAGGCTGTAAAGCAATCATCTGTCCTTCTCTCTGGCTGCATTCTTGCAGCCATTAAGAAATACTGTGAGAGCTGTGATTGGTCACAGCTTGTCACATGGTACAAGGCTGTTATGAATGGCCTTGTACCATGTGACCTCGGTGATCATTCACAGATTTTACATGTAGTAAGCAATGATGTCAGAAGTGACATCTTGCTTACACCTATTCATGTGATCACTGATTGGCCAATCAGTGATCACATGATCGGGACCTCACACAGAGGTCCCGTACAGCGATCGGTGTTCTGCTGTGTCTAGTGGCACCAGATCGCGATGCTGCAAACTCCCAGGGAGTGCGCACAATCCAAAATGGCGGGCGCCGTTTATGAACGGCAACCCGCCCCTGCATTGCCACCATCCGACCGTTTACATACATGGGCCGGATGGGAGGGGGTTAAATGGTTTACTCGCTGCCTGCAGTGCCTCTATTGGATAAGGTCCCATTCACAGCTGAGCGTTTTGCAGCGTGAAGCTCCAAAAGAAAAAAAAAATCAAACTTCCTCTATGTAGACACATCTCCACTCCAAGTCACCTGAAGCTCAAAAGCATTTTGGAGCTCCGTTCAGGCAGATTCATGCGCGTTTGGCGTGTTTTTTTTTATTCCCATAGAAATACGCAAATCACGCGTATTCATGCATTTTGTCTTGCAACCAAAAGCGGTTTTTTGGCATGGCGACAATTGACGTTGCAAATGAAAATGTTCTCTATTGGCTAATACAAAAACATCAGAACTCAAAAAGCCTGAAAACGCCTGAACAAATTGCGCCCAAGCGTTTGCAAACACGGCAAAAAAAATGCCCAAAAATGCTGCGCTCAGATATGAATGGAGCCATAGTGACCGGCAGCCGGGGTCACCCTTTAATATCGATAGATTTGTACACAATATACAGAGCCTGCTCCATGTGGGTGTTCCAGTGCATTCCGCAGCCCGGATCTCCGCTCACAAGGCATGGATCGGTTCCAAGTCCGCCTCCAAATGTAAGAAAATTGGCGTTTAACGAGCGTGCGCCGGCCGTATATAAACAGAGTGCAAGCCGGAGTAACCCGATACATCGCACTCCCTTCTGTGTGGCCTCATCCTTACCATTCACAAACACTAAGGCTGTCCCTGCTGGAAATGCCAGTTGTCTGGCTGCCCCATCCATCCCCTGGCTCTGAGGAATCCTTATAGAAACACAGCAAGTGATGGCAGAAATAGACCAGATGGTCCGCTGACCGGCCCGACCTCTTTGCCCCGAAATATTTACCCCTTTTATCTCTCAGACTGTTTATTTAAAAAAACTAACTTTTTCTTTTTTTTTACTTTTCTGGTTGCTTTAACCACTTCCAGTCCGGACACTTTCCCCCCCTTCCAGTCCAGACACTTTCCCACCCTTCCAGTCCGGACACTTTCCCCCCCTTCCAGTCCAGACACTTTCCCCCCCCTTCCAGTCCGGACACTTTCCCCCCCTTCCAGTCCAGACACTTTCCCCTCTTCCAGTCCGGACACTTTCCCCCCTTCCAGTCCAGACACTTTCCCCCCCCTTCCAGTCCGGACACTTTCCCCCCCTTCCAGTCCAGACACTTTCCCCTCTTCCAGTCCGGACACTTTCCCCCCCTTCCAGTCCGGACACTTTCCCCCCCCTTCCAGTCCGGACACTTTCCCCCCTTCCAGTCCGGACACTTTCCCCCCCTTCCAGTCCGGACACTTTCCCCCCCTTCCAGTCCGGACATTTTCCTCCCCCTTCCAGTCCGGACACTTCCCCCCCCTTCCAGTCCGGACACTTTCCCCCCTTCCAGTCCGGACACTTCCCCCCCCTTCCAGTCCGGACACTTTCCCCCCTTCCAGTCCAGACACTTTCCCCCCTTCCAGTCCGGACACTTTCCCCCCTTCCAGTCCGGACACTTTCCCCCCTTCCAGTCCGGACACGTTTTCCCCCTTCCTGCCCCCAGGCCAATTTTCATCTTTCAGCGCTATCACTTTGAATGACAATTGCGCGGTCATGCAACACTGTACCCATATGAATGTTTTAACATTTTTTTTTAGACAGATAAAACTTTATTTTGGTGGTATTTAATCACCGCTGGGATTTTTTCTTTATAAACATCGATCAGACGGGAGATAGAGAGATACAAAGTAACATTGTTTATTAACATTGTATCTCTCTATCTCCCGTCTGATCGATGTTTATAAACAATGTTACTTTGTATCTCTCCATCTCCCGTCTGAGCGATGTTTATAAACAATGTTACTTTGTACCTCTCTATCTCTCGTCTGATCGATGTTTATAAACAATGTTACTTTGTATCTCTCTATCTCTCGTCTGATCGATGTTTATAAACAATGTTACTTTGTATCTCTCTATCTCCCGTCTGATCGATGTTTATAAACAATGTTACTTTGTATCTCTCTATCTCCCGTCTGATCGATGTTTATAAACAATGTTACTTTGTATCTCTCTATCTCCCGTCTGATCGATGTTTATAAACAATGTTACTTTGTATCTCTCTATCTCCCGTCTGATCGATGTTTATAAACAATGTTACTTTGTATCTCTCTATCTGGTGTCTGGATGGTCCAATGTTTCGATAGCAGTAACTTCTACAATTCCTGTATTCGCAAAGCATCTCCTGGCTGTCATATTAATGTCCAATCATTGCCAACAAGTACCAACTGGGGCAGAAGGAGAGGACACGCTACATACACTCCGTGTGTACACATACACACACACATACACATATATACATACACACATGTACAGGCAGGTGACATGCACCAGTAGGCAGTAGCAGGTGATGGTGTGGGTGTCTGATGACATCATGCAGATCTCCGGGGGCCCCTATACAGGGTGTACAGCACATGTGGCAGTGAATGTCATTATATTACACATCAGTGGGACCCTTCACCCCATTCCACGCCCCACAGATCCCCGTCCACTACATCACCTGCACATGCGATGCAGAGAAGACGTGACGGGATGCAGCACACATGCGTGATATGAGATCAGATAAAGACGCAGGCAGTACAAATTATACAGCTGGGTGCAAAACGCATCAGCCACCCCCTGCGATCCAACATACGGAACAAAGCCAACGGACAAAATGGGCGTTCAAGCACAGCAAAACTTCTCTGAATGTAGCTTTACTTTTACATTAGTGCTTAAAAATAAATACATAAATAAATAAATGTAAAAAAAAAGTGGAATGTTACATAAACTATAAATAAATAAATAAATTGAATAAATAAATCATAAAAAATAAATAAATAAAATATGGAAAGCGGAACCTTACATAAAATATACATAAATAAACAATGATAAAAATAAATAATAACTTAAAGTGGAACTTTACATAAAATAGAAATAAATGAAATTAAATAAATAATTTAATAAATAAATAAATCATAATTAAAATTAAATAAATCAATTAAATAAAATAAGGAAAGCGGAACTTTACATAAAATATACATAAATAAATAATGATAAAAAAATAAATAAATAAATAACTTAAAGTAGAACTTAACATAAAATATAAATAAATAAAATTAAATAAATAATTAATTTTATAAATAAATCATGATTAAAAATAAATAAATAAAATAATGAAAGTGGAACTTTACATAAAAAATACATAAATAAATAATGATAAAAATAAATAAATAACTTAAAGTGGAACTTAACATAAACTATAAATAAATTAATAAATAAAAT
This sequence comes from Staurois parvus, assembly GCF_062004578.1. Classification (NCBI taxonomy): domain Eukaryota; kingdom Metazoa; phylum Chordata; class Amphibia; order Anura; family Ranidae; genus Staurois; species Staurois parvus. The sequence continues at coordinate 185,359 of NW_028319131.1, forward strand.
TAAATAAATAATTTAATAAATAAACAATGATTAAAAATAAATAAATAAAATAACGAAAGTGGAACTTTACATAAAATATGCATAAATAAATAATGATAAAAATAAACAAAATAAATAAACAAATAAATAACTTAAAGTGGAACTTTACATAAAATAAAAAAACTTTACATAAAATAAAAATAAATAAATAAAATTAAATAAATAAATCATGATTAAAAATAAATAAATAAAATTAAATAACGAGAGTGGAACTTTACATAAAATATACATAAATAAATAATGATAAAAATAAACAAATAAATAAATAACTTAAAGTGGAACTTAACATAAACTATAAATAAATTAATAAATAAAATTAAATAAATAATTTAATAAATAAACACTGATTAAAAATAAATAAATAAAATAAAATACGGAAAGTGGAACTTTACATAAAATATACATAAATAAAGAATGATAAAAATAAATAAACAAATAAATAACTTAAAGTGGATTTTTACATAAAATAAAAATAAACAAATCATAATAAAGTGGAAGTTTTCATAAGATATAAATACGTTATTTCATAAAAATAAATAAAAACTAAAAAAAGAAAAAAGAAATAAATAATACAAAGTGGAACTTTTTTGTCATAATTTTTCGGAAAATGAAAAAATGAAAAAAAATTATTTTCACTTTTTTTTTACATCCTGTCACCAGTGCAGTACAGCGTCATCATATAACTGGCATGGTGGTGATCAGGGACACTGACTGGTGTCAGTATGAAAAAAAAAAAAAAATATATATTTTTTAATTTTTTTTTAATTTTTTTATTATTTTTTATTACATTTGTTTTCTTTTTTTTTAAGATTTTTTTTTCAAATTTTACTATGTCCAAAGTAGTACAATGTTACCATAGTAACATTGTACTACTTTGGGGAAGGGATCAGTATTTTTTTTTTTTTTTTACACAATTTGCTTATAGCAAAGAATTACTTTGCTATAAGCAAGCATTTACCTGAATGACATCGATTCATTCAGGGTTTTTTTTTTTTTTTTTGTGCTTAGCTGTGATTTGGCCACAGCTAATCACATGACATGTGCATGTGACCTGCTGTGACCATTCACAGCTAGGCACTAGTATACAATGGATGGCATGAATGAAGCCATCCATTGTATACAACTGTCATGTGACCTGCTGTGATTGGTCACAGCAGGTCACATGGTACCGGCAATGGGGGCCAGTACTCAGATCTGTCATCAGCCGTGTCCGAGTCACACGTCCGGTGACAGATCGCGCAGCTGCGCGGCTCTGCAAGCGCGAAAACCCGGAAATCTACAGCCTTTTCCCGGCCGTCAAACGGATATTAGCCGGGCGGCTATTGGTTAAATAAAATATAGATAAAAAGGCAAATAAATGAATACATAAATAATAATGTAAAGAGGAACATTGCATGAAATAGAAGTAACTAAATAAATGAATTATAATTTAAAAAAATTAATAAAGTGAAACTTTTCTTAAAATATAAATAAATGATTAAATAATAAAAATAAAAAAAATCTTAAAAAACAAAACAAAAAATAATAATAATAATAACTTTAGGTGGAACTTTGCATAATACACAAATAATTATAAAAATAAACAAATAAAAAACATCAAATAAAACTTTACGTAAAATAGAAAAAAACACATTGTGCAATCAGATTGTTACGTGTATGGCCGCCATTGCCCCGGAACAGGTGTCCTCAATGGACAATTTCTGCTTACCTCTTGTTCTGGGGACAACTGTAAAGCTTTGGATTTCCCATCACTCTCAGTAGTCACCAGTACAAAACAGAAGGGTGAATCTCCCCAATAGGGACAGAGCAATACAAACCTGACAGGGGTTCTAATCCTTCAAAACTAAAAGAGAAATGATTTGCCGGGAGACAGAAGATAAAGCTGAACTCCACAGTTAGTAAATATTTGTCTGTGTATTGTTCCTGAATCTCGCTGTGCTCTGTGTATTGTTCCTGGAATCTCGCTGTGCTCTGTGTATTGTTCCTGAATCTCGCTGTGTTCTGTGTATTGTTCCTGAATCTCGCTGTGCTCTGTGTATTGTTCCTGAATCTCGCTGTGTTCTGTGTATTGTTCTTGAATCTCGGTGTGCTCTGTGTATTGTTCCTGAATCTCGCTGTGCTCTGTGTATTGTTCCTGAATCTCGGTGTGTTCTGTGTATTGTTCCTGAATCTCGGTGTGCTCTGTGTATTGTTCCTGAATCTCGGTGTGCTCTGTGTATTGTTCCTGAATCTCGGTGTGCTCTGTGTATTGTTCCTGAATCTCGGTGTGCTCTGTGTATTGTTCCTGAATCTCGGTGTGCTCTGTGTATTGTTCCTGAATCTCGGTGTGCTCTGTGTATTGTTCCTGAATCTCGGTGGCTCTGTGTATTGTTCCTGAATCTCGGTGTGCTCTGTGTATTGTTCCTGAATCTCGGTGTGCTCTGTGTATTGTTCCTGAATCTCGGTGTGCTCTGTGTATTGTTCCTGAATCTCGGTGTGCTCTGTGTATTGTTCCTGAATTGCGGTGTGCTCTGTGTATTGTTCCTGAATTGCGGTGTGCTCTGTGTATTGTTCCTGAATCTCGGTGTGCTCTGTGTATTGTTCCTGAATCTCGGTGTGCTCTGTGTATTGTTCCTGATTCTCGGTGTGCTCTGTGTATTGTTCCTGAATTGCGGTGTGCTATGTGTATTGTTCCTGAATCTCGCTGTGTTCTGTGTATTGTTCCTGAATCTCGCTGTGTTCTGTGTATTGTTCCTGAATCTCGCTGTGCTCTGTGTATTGTTCCTGAATCTCGCTGTGTTCTGTGTATTGTTCCTGAATCTCGGTGTGTTCTGCGTATTGTTCCTGAATCTCGCTGTGTTCTGTGTATTGTTCTTGAATCTCGCTGTGCTCTGTGTATTGTCCCTGAATCTCGCTGTGCTCTGTGTATTGTTCCTGAATCTCGCTGTGTTCTGTGTATTGTTCCTGAATCTCGGTGTGTTCTGTGTATTGTTCCTGAATCTCGGTGTGTTCTGTGTATTGTTCCTGAATCTCGCTGTGCTCTGTGTATTGTTCCTGAATCTCGCTGTGCTCTGTGTATTGTTCCTGAATCTCGGTGTGCTCTGTGTATTGTTCCTGAATCTCGCTGTGCTCTGTGTATTGTTCCTGAATCGCGGTGTGCTCTGTGAATTGTTCCTGAATCGCGGTGTGCTCTGTGTATTGTTCCTGAATCTCGGTGTGCTCTGTGTATTGTTCCTGGAATCTCGCTGTGCTCTGTGTATTGTTCCTGAATCTCGCTGTGCTCTGTGTATTGTTCCTGAATCTCGCTGTGCTCTGTGTATTGTTACTGAATCTCGCTGTGCTCTGCGTATTGTTCCTGAATCTCAGTGTGTTCTGTGTATTGTTCCTGAATCTCGCTGTGTTCTGTGTATTGTTCCTGAATCTCGCTGTGTTCTGTGTATTGTTCCTGAATCTTGCTGTGCTCTGTGTATTGTCCCTGAATCTCGCTGTGCTCTGTGTATTGTTCCTGAATCTCGCTGTGTTCTGTGTATTGTTCCTGAATCTCGCTGTGCTCTGTGTATTGTTCCTGAATCTCGCTGTGTTCTGTGTATTGTTCCTGAATCTCGCTGTGTTCTGTGTGTTGTTCCTGAATCTCGCTGTGTTCTGTGTATTGTTCTTGAATCTCGGTGTGCTCTGTGTATTGTTCCTGAATCTCGGTGTGTTCTGCGTATTGTTCCTGAATCTCGCTGTGCTCTGTGTATTGTTCCTGAATCTCGCTGTGTTCTGTGTATTGTTCCTGAATCTCGCTGTGTTCTGTGTATTGTTCCTGAATCTCGCTGTGTTCTGTGTATTGTTCCTGAATCTCGGTTTGCTCTGTGTATTGTTCCTGAATCTCGCTGTGTTCTGTGTATTGTTCCTGAATCTCGCTGTGTTCTGTGTATTGTTCCTGAATCTCGCTGTGTTCTGTGTATTGTTCCTGAATCTCGGTGTGCTCTGTGTATTGTTCCTGAATCTCGCTGTGCTCTGTGTATTGTTCCTGAATCTCGCTGTGTTCTGTGTATTGTTCTTGAATCTCGCTGTGCTCTGTGTATTGTTCCTGAATCTCGCTGTGTTCTGTGTATTGTTCCTGAATCTCGGTGTGTTCTGCGTATTGTTCCTGAATCTCGCTGTGTTCTGTGTATTGTTCTTGAATCTCGCTGTGCTCTGTGTATTGTCCCTGAATCTCGCTGTGCTCTGTGTATTGTTCCTGAATCTCGCTGTGTTCTGTGTATTGTTCTTGAATCTCGCTGTGCTCTGTGTATTGTTCCTGAATCTCGCTGTGTTCTGTGTATTGTTCCTGAATCTCGCTGTGTTCTGTGTATTGTTCCTGAATCTCGCTGTGTTCTGTGTATTGTTCTTGAATCTCGGTGTGCTCTGTGTATTGTTCCTGAATCTCGGTGTGTTCTGTGTATTGTTCCTGAATCTCGGTGTGCTCTGTGTATTGTTCCTGAATCTCGGTGTGTTCTGTGTATTGTTCCTGAATCTCGCGGTGCTCTGTGTATTGTTCCTGAATCTCGCTGTGTTCTGTGTATTGTTCCTGAATCTCGCTGTGTTCTGTGTATTGTTCCTGAATCTCGCTGTGTTCTGTGTATTGTTCTTGAATCTCGGTGTGCTCTGTGTATTGTTCCTGAATCTCGGTGTGTTCTGTGTATTGTTCCTGAATCTCGCTGTGCTCTGTGTATTGTTCCTGAATCTCGGTGTGCTCTGTGTATTGTTCCTGAATCTCGGTGTGCTCTGTGTATTGTTCCTGAATCTCAGTGTGCTCTGTGTATTGTTCCTGAATCTCGCTGTGCTCTGTGTATTGTTCCTGAATCTCGCTGTGTTCTGTGTATTGTTCCTGAATCTCGCTGTGTTCTGTGTATTGTTCTTGAATCTCGGTGTGCTCTGTGTATTGTTCCTGAATCTCGGTGTGCTCTGCGTATTGTTCCTGAATCTCGGTGTGCTCTGTGTATTGTTCCTGAATCTCGGTGTGCTCTGTGTATTGTTCCTGAATCTCGCTGTGTTCTGTGTATTGTTCCTGAATCTCGGTGTGCTCTGTGTATTGTTCCTGAATCTCGATGTGCTCTGTGTATTGTTCCTGAATCTCGGTGTGCTCTGTGTATTGTTCCTGAACCTCGGTGTGCTCTGTGTATTTCCTCCAGGCAGTAATTCAGGGTGACACTTCCTGTAATAAAGACCGCTCACTGCTGCCCTCTCTCCTTGTGCAGGGGGACTGGTCTTGTCTTCGCCCTTCCTATAGTTTTCTGAAGGCAGCCTGTAGTGGGTGGAGCCTGCCGGGCCCCTTCTACAGCTCTGTTCGCTGTACAGCCTATGTACAGCACAATGATGATGTCACAGCTCCTTTTACAAGGTAATATCTGGCTTTACAAATGAATTTGGTGCACAAAAAAACAGACTTACATCCTTTTTGATTTTTTGATGAATATATTTGAATACTTTTTTGTGCCCGGAGTTCACCTTTAATAAAAACAATTATTTTTGCCACAATATACACAGAATGTATTTATCCCCCATTCTCAGTTTGTGTATATATATAGATAGTGACAATTTAACCTCTTCCTGTCCAGCCCGTGTACATAAACGGCGCCCGCATTCACAGCCTGTGTGCGCTCCCTGGGACTGCATGGCACCACGATCCAGTACGGGACCTCTGTGCAAGGTCCTGATCATGTGATCACTGATTGGCCAATCAGTGATCACATGCAGAGTAGTAAGCAAGATGTCACTTCTGACATCATTGCTTACTACGTGTGAAATCTGTGAATGATCACAGAGGTCACATGGTACAGGGCCATTCACAACAACCTTGTACCATGTGACAAGCTGTGACCAATCACAGCTCTCACAGTATTTCTCAATGGCTGCAGAAATGCAACCAGAGAGAAGGAGAAATGATTGCTTTTACAGCCTTTATGGGTGTAAAAGCAATCAGTGTAAAAAAAGCAAAAATTATAAAATCTTCATCACCCTCCACAAGTAGTCCAGTGTCACTATGGTGACATTGTACTGCTAGGGTGACAGTATGTAAAAAAAAAAAAAACAACGACCCATAAATAATAATAATATCAAAAATAAAATAAAAATGTAAAAAAAAAAATTTGAAAGATTATAATTTTTGGTTATAAACTAACTTTTTATTACTTTTTTTTTACTAAAAAGATAGCTGAATAAATTTAGGCCAAGATTTCTGAAGAAAGATTATTTATTTGCACAATTTTATAAGAAAAACACTTTTTTCAAAATTTTTGGACTTTTTCCTTTATATAGCAAAAAAGAAAAAAAAATCCCAGTGGTGAATAAATACCACCAAAATAAAGTTTTATCTGTCTCAAAAAAATGCAAAACAATTCATATGGGTACAGTGTTGCATGACCGCGCAATTGCCATTCAAAGTGTGATAGCGCTGAAAGCTGAAAATTGGCCTGGAAGGGGGGGAAAGTGTCCGGACTGGAAGGGGGGGAAAGTGTCCGGACTGGAAGGGGGGGAAAGTGTCCGGACTGGAAGGGGGGAAAGTGTCCGGACTGGAAGGGGGGAAAGTGTCCGGACTGGAAGGGGGGGAAAGTGTCCGGACTGGAAGGGGGGGAAAGTGTCCGGACTGGAATGGGGGGAAAGTGTCTGGACTGGAAGGGGGGGAAAGTGTCCAGACTGGAAGGGGGGGAAAGTGTCCGAACTGGAAGGGGGGGAAAGTGTCCGGACTGGAAGGGGGGAAAGTGTCCGAACTGGAAGGGGGTGAAAGTATCCGAACTAGAAGGGGGTGAAAGTGTCCGGACTGGAAGGGGGTGAAAGTGTCCGGACTGGAAGGGGGGGAAAGTGTCCGGACTGGAAGGGGGTGAAAGTGTCCGGACTGGAAGGGGGTGAAAGTGTCCGGACTGGAAGGGGGTGAAAGTGTCCAGACTGGAAGGGGGGGAAAGTGTCCGGACTGGAAGGGGGGAAAGTGTCCGGACTGGAAGGGGGGAAAGTGTCTGGACTGGAAGGGGGGAAAGTGTCCGGACTGAAAGGGGGTGAAAGTGTCCGGACTGGAAGGGGGGGAAAGTGTCCGGACTGGAAGGGGGGGAAAGTGTCTGGACTGGAAGGGGGGGAAAGTGTCCAGACTGGAAGGGGGGGAAAGTGTCCGAACTGGAAGGGGGGAAAGTGTCCGGACTGGAAGGGGGGGAAAGTGTCCGAACTGGAAGGGGGTGAAAGTATCCGAACTGGAAGGGGGTGAAAGTATCCGAACTGGAAGGGGGTGAAAGTATCCGGACTGGAAGGGAGGGAAAGTGTCCGGACTGGAAAGGGTGAAAGTGTCCGGACTGGAAGGGGGGAAAGTGTCCGGACTGGAAGGGGGGAAAGTGTCTGGACTGGAAGGGAGGGAAAGTGTCCGAACTCGAAGGGGGTGAAAGTGTCCGGACTGGAAGGGGGGAAAGTGTCTGGACTGGAAGGGGGGAAAGTGTCCGGACTGGAAAGGGGTGAAAGTGTCCGGACTGGAAGGGGGGGAAAGTGTCCGGACTGGAAGGGGGGGAAAGTGTCCGGACTGGAAGGGGGGGAAGTGTCCGGACTGGAAGGGGGGGGAAGTGTCCGGACTGGAAGGGGGTGAAAGTGTCCGGACTGGAAGGGGGTGAAAGTGTCTGGACTGGAAGGGGGTGAAAGTGTCCGGACTGGAAGGGGGTGAAAGTGTCCAGACATAATTCCCAAAATGGCCGCAGCATCGCACTATGGTGGCCATCCACACTCCAGCATGTTCTGCATGTTCTGACTTGCACCCTCCTGGGTTGCAGACCAGTGAACTCGGTCTTTACGGAGTAGTAGAAGAAATAACACGCGTGTGCGTTGAGCAAAATTGGCAAAAGTGAAAACTTTAGTTCTGTTACAACCGGCTCATGAAGAAAGGGGGAGGTTTACTAAAACTGGAGAGTGCAGAATCTGGGTCAGCCGTGCATGGCAGCCAATCAGCTTGTTCACCTAAGCTTTGACAATAAAACCTGGAAGCTGATTGGTTTCTATGCAGAGCTGCACCAGTTCTCCCATTTCAGTAAAGTATTTGTGAATGCCATAGGCAGTAGTGGTGGGAAGATGTCCACGATGGCAGTCAGCAGCCAAAAGACGTCAATGTAGAAAATGAAAAAGTTACGGGAATCTGTTTGGGATAAAAGACCTGAAAAGTGGATGCTCCACCATGACAATGCTCCTGCACATGACGCATTAAGTATCCTAGTTACCGGCTTAGAAATCCATTCCAAACTTGACCAACCACTTTATTCCTCTGACTTAGCACCTTGTAACTTTTGGCTGTTTCCAAAACTAAAAAATGCCGTAAAAGGACACAAATCTGATGGCATTCGGGACATGCGGGGCACCGCGACAAAGATACCGCGCAGCGTTCCAGAAAACAAATTCCAGGATGTTTCTGGCAGTGGCACAGTCGTCTAGAAAAGTGTGCCGCTTCACAAGGAGACTACTTTGAAGGTGACAACAGTTGCTAGTGTAAAGGTAGGCAAACTTTTCTTCCGTACAATCCATTCCGGGAATGAAATGGTCACACCTCGTATATATATATCTAGAGTCAGTGCAGAACGCGGGAGCGGCCGTTCCATACATGGGGGTCCCATACTTTATAGGTTGTGGTCTGAAACTGTAAAAATATTTTCTCCTGATGGTGTATGAATGGGTCCTCAGTTCTCCTCCTAGGAGGGGGGGTGCCAGAGCTCCGAGTTTGGGGGACATGAGGCTGTCCTGGGTAGAGGATGCGGGGAATTGCACTTTGCTGCATGCACAGGAGGAAAACGACGTATTTACATGGTGAGTTCTCCCTTTTAGAGGAGTCTGGATCAATTGTGGGTGTAGGGTTATAGTTATATTGTTACATAGTTACATAGTTATATAGTTATATTGTTACATAGTTATATAGTTATATAGTTATATAGTTATATTGTTACATAGTTATATAGTTATATAGTTATATAGTTATATTGTTACATACCGTATTTGCCGGCGTATAAGACGACTTTTTACCCCTGAAAATCTTCTCAAAAGTCGGGCTTCGTCTTATACGCCGGTATACGGCATACTGACACTTTTTAGGGGGGCGGCGCGGTGGCGCCGCCGCCCCCTCCCCCTTCCAACGGAAGAGACACTAAGTACAGGGGTGGGCAGGGGCTGTTTATTACCTGGTTCCGGTCCCACGACGATCCGGTCCAGGAAGCGCGGCTGCTCCTTCAGTTCGGCCACTGGATGTTCGCGTGGCTGCTCGGCTCCGCCTCCTCACCGGTGATTGGCCGCCAGAACTGTAGCTCAGGAAAGGCACGCAGGCGGCCAATCACCGGAGAGGGGGCGGAGCCGAGCGGCCCCGCGAAAATCGAGTGCAGGACCAGCAGGTAAGTGGTCAGTGTAGAGGTGCTGCTGTAACCACATATGCTGGCTGCAGCAGCACCATACGAGAACAGGGTCAGCAAGTGTCATTGGTGTCAGTGGGAGGAATAGTGCCGCATCATTGGTGTCACTGATACCAATGATGGAGCACTATTCCTCCCACTGATACCAATGATGGGGCACTATTCCTCCCACTGACACCAATGATGGGGCACTATTCCTCCCACTGACACCAATGATGGGGCACTATTCCTCCCACTGACACCAACGATGGGGGACTATTCCTCCCACTGATACCAATGATGGGACACTATTCCTCCCACTGATACCAATGATGGGACACTATTCCTCCCACTGACACCAACGATGGGGGACTATTCCCCCCCCCACTGACACCAACGATGGGGCACTATTCCCCTTCCCCACTGACACCAATGATGGGGCACTATTCCACCCCCACTGACACCAATGATGGGGCACTATTCCACCCCCCACTGACACCAATGATGGGGCACTATTCCAACCCCCACTGACACCAATGATGGGACACCATTCCTCCCACTGACACCAATGTTGGGACACTATTCCTCCCACTGACACCAATGATGGGGCACTATTCCCCCCACTGATACTAATGATGGGGCACTATTCCTGCCACTGATACCAATGATGGGGCACTATTCCTCCCACTGACACCAATGATGGGGCACTATTCCCCCCACTGATACTAATGATGGGGCACTATTCCTCCCACTGACACCAATGATGGGGCACTATTCCTCCCACTGATACCAATGATGGGACACTATTCCTGCCACTGATACCAATGATGGGGCACTATTCCTCCCACTGACACCGATGATGGAGCACTATTCCTCCCACTGACACCAATGATGGGACACTATTCCTCCCACTGACACCAATGATGGAGCACTATTCCTGCCACTGACACCAATGATGGGACACTATTCCTCCCACTGACACCAATGATGGGGCACTATTCCTCCCACTGATACCAATGATGGGGCACTATTCCCCCCACTGATACCAATTATGGGGCACTATTCCTCCCACTGACACCAATGATTGGGCACTATTCCTCCCCACTGACACCAATGATGGAGCACTATTCCCCCCACTGATACCAATGATGGGGCACTATTCCCGCCACTAATGCCAATGATGGGGCACTATTCCTCCCACTGACACCGATGATGGGGCACTATTCCTTCCACTGACACCAATGATGGGGCACTATTCCTCCCACTGACACCAATGATGGGGCACTATTCCTCCCACTGACACCAATGATGGGGCACTATTCCCCCCACTGACACCAATGATGGAGCACTATTCCTCCCACTGATACCAATGATGGGGCACTATTCCCCCCACTGATACCAATGATGGGGCACTATTCCCGCCACTAATGCCAATGATGGGGCACTATTCCTCCCACTGACACCGATGATGGGGCACTATTCCTTCCACTGACACCAATGATGGGGCACTATTCCTCCCACTGACACCAATGATGGGGCACTATTCCTCCCACTGACACCAATGATGGGGCACTATTCCTTCCACTGACACCAATGATGGGGCACTATTCCTCCCACTGACACCAATGATGGGGCACTATTCCACCCCCACTGACACCAGTGATGGGGCACTATTCCACCCCCCACTGACACCAATGATGGAGCACTATTCCACCCCCCACTGACACCAATGATGGGACACCATTCCTCCCACTGATACTAATGATGGGGCACTATTCCTGCCACTGATACCAATGATGGGGCACTATTCCTCCCACTGACACCAATGATGGGGCACTATTCCCCCCACTGACACCAATGATGGGGCACTATTCCTGCCACTGATACCAATGATGGGACACTATTCCTGCCACTGACACCAATGATGGGACACTATTCCTCCCACTGACACCAATGATGGTGCACTATTCCTGCCACTGATACCAATGATGGGGCACTATTCCCCCCACTGATACCAATGATGGGGCACTATTCCCCCCACTGACACCAATGATGGGGCACTATTCCTCCCACTGACACCAATGATGGGACACTATTCCTCCCACTGATACCAATGGTGGGGCACTATTCCCCCCACTGACACCAATGATGGGGCACTATTCCTCCCACTGATACCAATGATGGGGCACTATTCCCCCCACTGATACCAATGATGGGGCACTATTCCTCCCACTGACACCGATGATGGGGCACTATTCCTCCCACTGACACCAATGATGGGGCACTATTCCTCCCACTGACACCAATGATGGGGCACTATTCCTTCCACTGACACCAATGATGGGGCACTATTCCTCCCACTGACACCAATGATGGGGCACTATTCCTCCCACTGACACCAATGATGGGGCACTATTCCTCCCACTGGTGTGCATTGGAAGAGGGGAAGTCTTATACGGCGAGTATAGCCCAAACACTACATTTTAGCAGGAAAAGTAGGGGGGTCGTCTTATACGCCGGCAAATACGGTAGTTACATAGTTATATAGTTACATAGTTACATAGTTATATAGTTATATAGTTATGTACAGTTGTGTTCAAAATAATAGCAGTGTGTTGAAAAAAGTGAATAAAGCTGAAAATCCTTCTAATAGCTTTTATTTCCATCCACACAAATGCATTGGGAACACGACACATTCTATTCCAAATCACAACATGAAGAAAAATACATCAAATTTGTGTTGTTCCTCTAAAAAAATGGAAGAAAAGTGAATATTAGACGGTTCAAAAAAATGGCAGTGTTTGTATTCTTCTTTACAAAGTCAAACATTCACTATATAAACTAAATATACAAAATGTACGGCTCCGATCGCACCGCACACACAAATCATGTGATCTGCAGAGGAATGCGGTGCAATGAAAGGAGCAATGATACCAACACTTGTGCAGTGCGCTGAAATAATCGCATTGTCTTCCAGCCGAGCTGCAGATAAAGCGATTTCCGGCAGACAGTCCCGCCCCCGGGGGCCAAGCAATACAAACACCAGAAGAAAGGAATTGTATTTACACAGCTGTGCAGTTCTGACACTAGGACCCGCTCTGCTCCTGCATGAAACGCAACCAATGGATCCGCAGTAATTCACCCAAACACTCCGTTCAACCTGAAGATTCTCATGTGCCGAATATCCCCCCCGAGGACATTGTTCCTGCAGGAAGCGTTCCTGGGGACAATCCTGCTTGCAGCTGCTCTGAGAGTTCCGTTCCTGCCAGGGGTGGACTGACCATTTGGAAACTCGGGCACGGCCCCAGGGCCCGGGGTCAGTAGGGGCCCCATGAGATGTCCCTGGTACCTTTTTCATAGGCTTTTTTGTTTGGGCAAGGACACAGGGGCCCCATGATCCCCTATTGCCTGGGGGCCCCATGAGTTGTCAGTCCGCCCCTGGTTCCTGCATACAGACTCTGTGAATGTTCCGTTCCTGCATACAGACTCTGTGAAGGTTCCCTTCCTGCATACAGACTCTGTGAATGTTCCGTTCCTGCATACAGACTCTATGAACGTTCCGTTCCTGCATACAGACTCTGTGAAGGTTCCCTTCCTGCATACAGACTCTGTGAATGTTCCGTTCCTGCATACAGACTCTGTGAATGTTCCGTTCCTACATACAGACTCTGCGAACATTACATTCCTGCATACAGACTCTATGAACGTTCCGTTCCTGCATACAGACTCTGTGAATGTTCCGTTCCTACATACAGACTCTGTGAATGTTCCGTTCCTGCATACAGACTCTGTGAAGGTTCCCTTCCTGCATACAGACTCTGTGAATGTTCTGTTCCTGCATACGGACTCTGCGAACATTACATTCCTGCATACAGACTCTGTGAATGTTCCATTCCTACATACAGACTCTGTGAATGTTCCGTTCCTGCATACAGACTTTGTGAATGTTCCGTTCCTGCATACAGACTCTGTGAATGTTCCGTTCCTGCATACAGACTCTGTGAATGTACCGTTCCTGCATACAGACTCTGTGAATGTTCCGTTCCTTCCTCTTTTCTGCAGATTCCATGTGCACCCCGCTGTCCACGGTCTTCTTACATAAATACTACAGGAGATCACTGTTCCTTCTATAGAATCTGTTCCTGCACACAGTCCTTCTACAGACCCTGTTCCTGCACACAGTCCTTCTACAGACTCTGTTCCTGTACACAGTCCTTCTACAGACCCTGTTCCTGCACACAGTACTTCTACAGACCCTGTTCCTGCACACAGTCCTTCTACAGACTCTGTTCCTGCACACAGTCCTTCTAAAGAATCTGTTCCTGCACACAGTCCTTCTATAGACCCTGTTCCTGCACACAGTCCTTCTACAGACTCTGTTCCTGCACACAGTCCTTTTATAGAATCTGTTTCTGCACACCGTACTTCTATAGACCCTGTTCCTGCACACAGTCCTTCTACAGACTATTTTGATGCTCACAGTCCTTCTGTAGAATCTGTTCCTGCACACAGTCCTTCTACAGACTGTTCCTGCACACAGTCCTTGTATAGACTCTGTTCCTGCACACAGTCCTTCTACAGACTCTGTTCCTGCACACAGTCCTTCTATAGAATATGTTCCTGCACACAGTTCTATAGAATATGTTCCTGCACACAGTTTTTCTATAGACCCTGTTCCTGCGCACAGTACTTCTGTAGACTCTGTTCCTGCACACAGTCTTTCTACAGACTCTGTTCCTGCACACAGTCCTTCTATAGAATCTGTTGCTGCACACAGTCCTTCTATAGACTCTGTTCCTTCACACAGTCCTTCTATAGACTTTGTTCCTGAACACAGTCCTTCTATAGACCAAATTCCTGCACATAGCCCTTCTACAGACTCTCTTCCTGCTGCGTGCAGGAAGAGAGACTATAGAAGGACTATGTGAAGGAATTTGGTATATAGAAGGACTGTGTGCAGAAAAAAAGTCTATAAAAGATAGTCTATAGAAGATAGACTAAGGTACTATGTACTTCTATAGACTCTGTTCCTGCACACAGTCCTTCTATAGACCATATTCCTGCACACATTCCTTCAATAGACTCTGTTCCTGTATACAGTTACTCTATATACCCTGTTTCTGCATATAGTTCCCCTATAGACCATTTTCCTGCATGCATTCCCTGTATAGACCCTCTTCCTGCACACAGTCACCTTATATACCTTGTCCCTGTACACAGTCCCCCATAGACCCAGTTCCTGCACACATAATGGATGTAGACCCTGTTCTTGCATGCATTCTCCCTATAAAACCTGTTCCTGCATTTTCCTGTAGACCCTGTTCCTACATTCTCTCTATAGATCATGTTCCTGAGCACAGTCTCTTTATAGACCCTCTTCCCGCACACAGTCCCCCTATAGACTATGTTCCTGCACACAGTCCCCCTGTAGACAATTTTCTTGCATGCATTCTCCCTGTAGACCCTGTTCCTGCACACAGTCCCCCTATAGACAATGTTCTTGCATGCATTCTCCCTGTAGACCCTGTTCCTGCACACAGTCCCCCTACAGACCCTGCTCCTGCACACAGTCCCTCTATAGACAATGTTCCTGCACACACTCCACCTATAGACCCTGTTCATGCCCACAGTCCCCCTATAGACAATGTTCCTGCACACAGTCCCCCTATAGACAATGTTCCTGCACACAGTCCCCCTATAGACAATGTTCCTGCACACAGTCCCCTTATAGACCCTGTTCCTGCACACAGTCCCCCTATAGACCCTGTTCCTGCACACAGTCCCCCTGTAGACCCTGTTCCTGCACACAGTCCCCCTACAGACCCTGTTCCTGCACACAGTCCCTCTATAGACAATGTTCCTGCACACACTCCCCCTATAGACCCTGTTCATGCCCACAGTCCCCCTATAGACAATGTTCCTGCACACAGTCCCCCTATAGACAATGTTCCTGCACACAGTCCCCCTATAGACAATGTTCCTGCACACAGTCCCCTTATAGACCCTGTTCCTGCACACAGTCCCCCTATAGACAATGTTCCTGCACACAGTCTCCCTTATAGACCCTGTTCCTGCACACAGTCCCCCATAGACAATGTTCCTGCACACAGTCCCCCTATAGACAATGTTCCTGCACACAGTCCCCCCTGTAGACCCTGTTTCTGCTCACAGTCCCCCTATAGACAATGTTCCTGCACACAGTCCTCCTGTAGACCCTGTTCCTGCTCACAGTCCCCCTGTAGACAATGTTCCTGCACACAGTCCCCCTATAGACCCTGTTCCTGCACACAGTCCCCCTATAGACAATGTTCCTGCACACAGTCCCCCTATAGACAATGTTCCTGCACACAGTCCCCTTATAGACCCTGTTCCTGCACACAGTCCCCCTATAGACAATGTTCCTGCACACAGTCCCCCTATAGACCCTGTTCCTGCACACAGTCCCCCTATAGACAATGTTCCCGCACACAGTCCCCCTATAGACCCTGTTCCCGCACACAGTCCCCCTATAGACCCTGTTCCTGCACACAGTCCCCCTGTAGACCCTGTTCCCGCACACAGTCCCTCTATAGACAATGTTCCCGCACACAGTCCCCCTGTAGACCCTGTTCCCGCACACAGTCCCCCTGTAGACCCTGTTCCTGCACACAGTCCCCCTATAGACAATGTTCCTGCACACAGTCCCCCTATAGACCCTGCTCCTGCACACAGTCCCCCTGTAGACCCTGTTCCTGCACACAGTCCCCCTGTAGACCCTGTTCCTGCACACAGTCCCCCTGTAGACAATGTTCCTGCACACAGTCCCCCTATAGACCCTGTTCCTGCACACAGTCCCCCTGTAGACCCTGTTCCTGCACACAGTCCCCCTGTAGACCCTGTTCCTGCACACAGTCCCCCTATAGACAATGTTCCTGCACACAGTCTCCCTATAGACCCTGCTCCTGCACACAGTCCCCCTGTAGACCCTGTTCCTGCACACAGTCCCCCTGTAGACCCTGTTCCTGCACACAGTCCCTCTATAGACAATGTTCCTGCACACAGTCCCCCTGTAGACCCTGTTCCTGCACACAGTCCCCCTATAGACAATGTTCCTGCACACAGTCCCCCTATAGACAATGTTCCTGCACACAGTCCCCCTATAGACAATGTTCTTGCACGCACTCTCCCTGTAGACCCTGTTCCTGCACACAGTCCCCCTATAGACCCTGTTCCTGCACACAGTCCCCCTATAGACCCTGTTCCTGCACACAGTCCCCCTGTAGACCCTGTTCCTGCACACAGTCCCCCTATAGACAATGTTCCTGCACACAGTCCCCCTATAGACAATGTTCTTGCACGCACTCTCCCTGTAGACCCTGTTCCTGCACACAGTCCCCCTGTAGACCCTGTTCCTGCACACAGTCCCCCTGTAGACCCTGTTCCTGCACACAGTCCCCCTGTAGACCCTGTTCCTGCACACAGTCCCCCTGTAGACCCTGTTCCTGCACACAGTCCCCCTGTAGACCCTGTTCCTGCACACAGTCCCCCTATAGACAATGTTCCTGCACACAGTCCCCCTATAGACAATGTTCCTGCACACAGTCCCCTTATAGACAATGTTCTTGCACGCACTCTCCCTGTAGACCCTGTTCCTGCATACAGTCCCCCTGTAGACCCTGTTCCTGCACACAGTCCCCCTGTAGACCCTGTTCCTGCACACAGTCCCCCTATAGACTATGTTCCTGCACACAGTCCCCCTATAGACCCTGTTCCTGCACACAGTCCCTCTATAGACAATGTTCCTGCACACAGTCCCCCTATAGACAATGTTCTTGCACGCACTCTCCCTGTAGACCCTGTTCCTGCACGCACTCTCCCTGTAGACCCTGTTCCTGCACACAGTCCCCCTGTAGACCCTGTTCCTGCACACAGTCCCCCTATAGACTCTGTTCCTGCACACAGTCCCCCTATAGACCCTGTTCCTGCACACAGTCCCTCTATAGACAATGTTCCTGCACACAGTCCCCCTATAGACAATGTTCTTGCACGCACTCTCCCTGTAGACCCTGTTCCTGCACACAGTCCCCCTATAGACTCTGTTCCTGCACACAGTCCCCCTATAGACCCTGTTCCTGCACACAGTCCCTCTATAGACAATGTTCCTGCACACAGTCCCCCTGTAGACCCTGTTCCTGCACACAGTCCCCCTATAGACCCTGTTCCTGCACACAGTCCCCCTATAGACCCTGTTCCTGCACACAGTCCCCCTGTAGACCCTGTTCCTGCACACAGTCCCCCTGTAGACCCTGTTCCTGCACACAGCCTCCACTCAGGCTTGGTGGACCCAGATGCCCTCACACTGCCAGGTCAGGTAGAGAAGTAATTGGCAGCCAGGAATGCAGTGAGCAGTGATGGTGATCCTCACCTGTCTTGTCTTTGGTCTTCTCCTCTGATATCCTCATCCTGCGGTCCCGGGGTATTGGCTCATCCAGGTCCTCACTCACATAGTCCGGAGGCTGAGTGGTCCCATTGGCTCCCGGAGTAGCTCTGGGGCTGCTGGATCTGGTGGGAGTCCTGTTTGTGCTGGTCACAGTGCTGGCAGTGCTGGTGTGGGGGGCCGGGGATGCCAGGCAGAGCCATGAGGCCAGCAGGAGTAATGGGCACAGGTACATGGCACTGACAGCTCCGCACAGACTCACAGCACTGAGCAGCCAGTAAGTGTTATATAGAGAGAGTCACTGAGAGCAGATTTATAGAGCCTCCCCCCTCCCAGCCTCACCTCCCCCTCTCCTCCCCAACCTCCCCCAACCCAACATTCCTCAATGAGCCGGAGTGCAGCCACAAAGAGCTCACACTCATCCACTGACACCTCATGGACTGACACCGACTACAGTGCCCATTCCACTGACACCTCATGGACTGACACCGACTACAGTGCCCATTCCACTGACACTGACTACAGTGCCCATTCCACTGACACCTCATGGACTGACACTGACTACAGTGCCCAATCCACTGACACCTCATGGACTGACACCGACTACAGTGCCCATTCCACTGACACTGACTACAGTGCCCATTCCACTGACACCTCATGGACTGACACTGACTACAGTGCCCATTCCACTGACACCTCATGGACTGACACTGACTACAGTGCCCAATCCACTGACACCTCATGGACTGACACTGACTACAGTGCTCAATCCACTGACACATAATGGACTGACACCAACTGACTACAGTGCTCAATCCACTGACACCTCATGGACTGACACTGACTACAGTGCCCATTCCACTGACACCTCATGGACTGACACTGACTACAGTGCCCAATCCACTGACACCTCATGGACTGACACTGACTACAGTGCCCAATCCACTAACACCTCATGGACTGACACTGACTACAGTGCCCAATCCACTGACACCTCATGGACTGACACTGACTACAGTGCCCAATCCACTGACACCTAATGGACTGACACTGACTACAGTGCCCAATCCACTGACACATCATGGACTGACACTGACTGACTACAGTGCCCAATCCACTGACACATCATGGACTGACACTGACTGACTACAGTGCCCAATCCACTGACACCTCATGGACTGACACTGACTACAGTGCCCAATCCACTGACACCTCATGGACTGACACTGACTACAGTGCCCAATCCACTGACACCTCATGGACTGACACTGACTACAGTGCCCAATCCACTGACACCTAATGGACTGACACTGACTACAGTGCCCAATCCACTGACACATCATGGACTGACACTGACTGACTACAGTGCCCAATCCACTGACACATCATGGACTGACACTGACTACAGTGCCCAATCCACTGACACATAATGGACTCACACTGACTGACTACAGTGCCCAATCCACTGACACATAATGGACTGACACTGACTGACTACAGTGCCCAATCCACTGACACATAATGGACTGACACTGACTACAGTACCCAATCCACTGACACCTCATGGACTGACACTGACTGATTACAGTGCCCAATCCACTGACACCTCATGGACTGACACTGACTGATTACAGTGCCCAATCCACTGCTACATAATGGACTGACACTGACTACAGTGCCCAATACACTGACACATCATGGACTGACACAAACTGACTACAGTGCCCAATCCACTGACACATCATGGACTGACACTGATTACAGTGCCCAATACACTGATACATAATGGACTGACACTGATACCCTTCTCAGTGCTGGACCTAAATGCACTGCTACATAATACACAGAATATATCTGGATACTGATCTGTAGAGGACGTGACATCAGGCTGGTTGATCCAGAGAATGTTTGTTTTCGGGGGAATCAGAAATTTCTTTCCACCACTGGAGCAAATTGAATCATGACAGGTGTCCCCATGTGAAGATTTCCCCCATATCCTCTTCTGGTGACAACTGGTTTTCTACCCATTACATTCAGTCCTGGGAATAGCAGTCATATAGAAAATACAGAGGAGGGTTATTCCCAGACACACCCCCTGCTTGTGCTATAGGAGGGCTATTCCCAGACACGCCCCCTGTTTGTGCTATAGGAGGGCTATTCCCAGACACGCCCCCTGTTTGTGCTATAGGAGGGCTATTCCCAGACACACCCCCTGCTTGTGCTATAGCAGGGCTATTCCCAGACACGCCCCCTGCTGGTGATGCAGGAGGGTTATTCCCAGACACGCCCCGTTTGTGATGCAGGAGGGTTATCTTCAGACACGCCCCCTGCTTGTGATGCAGGAGGGTTATTCCCAGACACGCCCCTGCTTGTGATGCAGGAGGGTCATTCCCAGACACACACCCTGTTTGTGATGCAGGAGGGTTATTCCCAGACACTCCCCCTGCTTGTGATGTAGGAGGGTTATCTCCAGACACGCCCCCTGCTTGTGATGCAGGAGGGTTATTCCCAGACACTCCCCCTGCTTGTGATGTAGGAGGGTTATTCCCAGACACGCCCCTGCTTGTGATGCAGGAGGGTTATTCCCAGACACGCCCCCTGTTTGTGATGTAGGAGGGTTATCTCCAGACACGCCCCCTGCTTGTGATGCAGGAGGGTTATTCCCAGACACTCCCCCTGCTTGTGATGTAGGAGGGTTATTCCCAGACACGCCCCTGCTTGTGATGCAGGAGGGTTATTCCCAGACACGCCCCCTGTTTGTGATGTAGGAGGGTTATCTCCAGACACGCCCCCTGTTTGTGATGCAGGAGGGTCATCTTCAGACACGCCCCCTGCTTGTGATGTAGGAGGGTCATCTCCAGACACGCCCCCTGCTTGTGATGCAGGAGGATGATTCGCAGACACCCGTGATCAAGTCGTGTCACCATCCAATGATATGCTTCCAATGCTGGAGTTACAAGCAAGAAGTTCCTGAAAAGGGCCGGAGGAGATCAGCAGAAGGGGAATAAAGGAGAAAACATGGCAATTGTAGATATACAGAGATTATACAGTGTGTGTACCGGGCCCCGTACAGGTGACGCCTTGTCTCTGCCCCCTGTCCACCTTCACACAAGATCCTTTACAACCATCAACAATAGACCCCCAGGAACAATAGATCTCCACCACCAACAGACCCCCAGCAACAATAGATCTCCACCACCAACAGACCCCCAGCAACAATAGATCTCCACAATCAACAACAGACCCCCAGCAACTATAGATCTTCACCATCAACAACAGACCCCCAGCAACTATAGATCTCCACCATCAACAACAGACCCCCAGCAACTATAGATCTCCACCATCAACAACAGACCCCCAGCAACAATAGATCTCCACCACCAACAGACCCCCAGCAACAATAGATCTTCACAATCAACAACAGACCCCCAGCAACTATAGATCTCCACCATCAACAACAGACCCCCAGCAACTATAGATCTCCACCACCAACAACAGACCCCCAGCAACAATAAATCTCCACCACCAACAGACCCCCAGCAACAATAGATCTCCACCACCAACAGACCCCAGCAACAATAGATCTCCACAATCAACAACAGACCCCCAGCAACTATAGATCTCCACCATCAACAACAGACCCCCAGCAACTATAGATCTCCACCATCAACAACAGACCCCCAGCAACAATAGATCTCCACCATCAACAACAGACCCGCAGCAACAATAGATCTACACCATCAACAACAGACCCCCAGCAACAATAGATCTACACCATCAACAGACCCTCGAGCGACAATAGATCTCCACCGTCAACAGACCCCCAGCAACAATAGATCTACACCATCAACCGACCCTCAGCGGCAATAGATCTACACCATCAACAGACCTCCAGCAACAATAGATCTACAACGTCAACAGACCCCCAGCAACAATAGATCTCCACCATCAACAGACCCTCAGCAACAATAGATCTACAACATCAACAGACCCCCAGCAACAATAGATCTACATCAACGGACCCCCAGCAACAATAGATCTCCGCCATCAACAGACCCTCAGCAACAATAGATCTCCACCGTCAACAACAGACCCCCAGCAACAATAGATCTACACCATCAACAGACCCTCCGCAACAATAGATCTCCACAATCAACAACAGACCCCCAGCAACAATAGATCTCCACAATCAACAACAGACCCCCAGCAACAATAGATCTCCACCATCAACAACATACCCCCAGCAACAATAGATCTACACCATCAACAGACCCCAGCAACAATAGATCTCCATCATCAACAGATCCCCAGCAACAATAGATCTACAACATCAACAGACCCCCAGCAACAATAGATCTCCACCATCAACAGATCCCCAGCAACAATAGATCTACATCATCAACAGACCCCCAGCAACAATAGATCTCCACCATCAACAACAGACCCCCAGCAACAATAGATCTCCATCATCAACAGATCCCCAGCAACAATAGATCTACATCATCAACAGACCCCCAGCAACAATAGATCTCCACCATCAACAACAGACCCCCAGCAACAATAGATCTCCACCATCAACAACAGACCCCCAGCAACAATAGATCTCCACCATCAACAACAGACCCCCAGCAACAATAGATCTCCACCATCAACAACAGACCCCCAGCAACAATAGATCTCCACCATCAAAGACCCCCAGCAACTTTAGATCTCCACCATCAATAGACCCCCAGCAACAATAGACCCTCCAGCATCCCATTCAGTGTTGGAGGTGTCTGAACTGTGACAAGAGCCCCATATATACAGCCGGGGCCCAACGTTTGGAGAATGACACCCGCCGCCTCCAATTGTCACCCGCTCCGGAATGTCATGAAGAGCGATCACATGACTTCCAATTGTTTGCAGAATCCCTCAGAATCCCCAGCCCTGGCAGAGAAGACCAGCTGACACCATTGGGGATTCTCCCGGTGACACCGGAGTCAGTGCGGACGAGGACAAGGCTGGAGGTCACTCTGTCATGCTTCTCACAGATGAGAGCAGGTTCCCCCTCACAGATGAGAGCAGGTTCCCCCTCACAGATGAGAGCAGGTTCCCCCTCACAGATGAGAGCAGGTTCCCCCTCACAGATGAGAGCATGTTCCCCCTCACAGATGAGAGCAGGTTCCCCCTCACAGATGAGAGCAGGTTCCCCCTCACAGATGAGAGCAGGTTCCCCCTCACAGATGAGAGCAGGTTCCCCCTCACAGATGAGAGCATGTTCCCCCTCACAGATGAGAGCAGGTTCCCCCTGAGCACATGTGACAGACGTGAAAGGGTCTGGAGAAGCCGTGGAGAACGTTCTGCTGCCTGTAACATGGTTCAGCATGACCGTTGTGGTGGTGGGTCAGTGATGGTCTGGGGAGGCATCTCCATGGAGGGACACACAGACCTCTACAGGATAGACAATGTCATCCTGACTGCCATTAGGTATCGGGATGAAATCCTTGGACCCATTGTCAGACCCTACGCTGGTGCAGTGGGTCCTGGGTTCCTCCTGGTGCGGTGGGTCCTGGGTTCCTCCTGGTGCAGTGGGTCCTGGGTTCCTCCTGGTGCGTGGATCCTGGGTTCCTCCTGAGGCAGTGGGTCCTGGGTTCCTCCTGTTGCAGTGGGTCCTGGGTTCCTCCTGGTGCAGTGGGTCCTGGGTTCCTCCTGGTGCAGTGGGTCCTGGGTTCCTCCTGGTGCAGTGGGTCCTGGGTTCCTCCTGGTGCAGTGGGTCCTGGGTTCCTCCTGTTGCAGTGGGTCCTGGGTTCCTCCTGGTGCAGTGGGTCCTGGGTTCCTCCTGGTGCAGTGGGTCCTGGGTTCCTCCTGGTGCAGTGGGTCCTGGGTTCCTCCTGGTGCAGTGGGTCCTGGGTTCCTCCTGGTGCAGTGGGTCCTGGGTTCCTCCTGGTGCAGTGGGTCCTGGGTTCTTCCTGGTGCAGTGGGTCCTGGGTTCTTCCTGGTGCAGTGGGTCCTGGGTTCCTCCTGGTGCAGTGCGTCCTGGGTTCCTCCTGGTGCAGTGGGTCCTGGGTTCTTCCTGGTGCAGTGGGTCCTGGGTTCCTCCTGGTGCAGGACAATGCCCGGCCTCATGTGGGGAGAGTATGCAGGCAGTTCCTGGAGGATGAAGGAATTGATACCACTGAATGGCCCCCACGCTCACCTGACCTAAATCCAATAGAACCCCTCTGGGATGTCATGTTTCGGTCCATCCGACGCCCTCAGGTTGCACCTCAGACTGTCCAGGAGCTCAGTGATGTCCCTGGTCCAGATCTGGGAGGAAATCCCCCAGGACACCATCCGTGGTCTCATTAGGACCCTCCCCCGACGTTGTCAGGCATGCAGACAAGCACATGGGGGGCACACAGACTACTGAGGACCATTCTGAGTTGCTGCAATGACATTTCACCAACATGGACTCTCCTGCTGCATCATTTCTTCACTTTGATTTTCGGGGTGTCTGTGAATTCAGTCCTCTGTAGGTCGATCATTTCCATCAAACGATGGGGCGTCCTTACGTTCCTCACCCATCCCCCGTCCATGTCAGTATAGAGATCCAGCAGGAGATTCCTCCCCATTGGGTGATGGGTTGTCAGTCTTCCTTCCAGTCTGCAGTGCAAGTCTGACAATTGTCAATGGCAGTGAGAGGGTTAGATTTGGGGGGCCCATTGGGAATCCACATATTCCAAGTCTGATAGGAGTGCCCGACCAATGAAATAAGGGGGTGGATTTATAAAAAAAAAAAAACCAAAGAAAACAAATCCATCATCCAATGAAATGGTCTGGAAGTCTGTCCTATATAGGAGGTTCTATTCTCTGCAGGTGGAATGTTCTGTGTGAATGGGGACAATACTGCATTGTGGCCACTAGATGGTGCTGAGTAACGGAGGAAAAAGTGTGCTCCTCAGCTCCATCTGGTGGCCATACTGCAGTATTGTCCCCATTCACACTTTTTCAATACATAACATTCGTTCTGCAGAGAATAGTCTAAGAATGTTCAATCCGCAGAGAATACAGTCTAAGAACGTTCGATCCGCAGAGAATACAGTCTAGGAACGTTCAATCTGCAGAGAATACAGTCTAAGAATGTTCAATCCGCAGAGAATACAGTCTAAGAACGTTTGATCCGCAGAGAATACAGTCTAGGAACGTTCAATCTGCAGAGAATACAGTCTAGGAACGTTCGATCTGCAGAGAATACAGTTTAAGAACGTTCGATCCGCAGAGAATACAGTCTGGGAACGTTTGATCCGCAGAGAATACAGTCTGGGAAAGTTCGATCCGCAGAGAATACAGTCTAGGAATGTTCGATCTGCAGAGAATACAGTCTAGGAATGTTCGATCTGCAGAGAATACAGTCTAGGAATGTTCGATCTGCAGAGAATACAGTCTAGGAATGTTCGATCTGCAGAGAATACAGTTTAAGAACGTTTGATCCGCAGAGAATACAGTCTAGGAACGTTCGATCCGCAGAGAATACAGTCTAGGAACGTTCGATCTGCAGAGAATACAGTCTAGGAACGTTCGATCTGCAGAGAATACAGTCTACAAACGTTCGATCTGCAGAGAATACAGTCTATAAACGTTCGATCTTGCTTTATTCACACAGAACTGACATGGAAGGCCGCACAGCTCTGCACATTTCTCCATAAATACACCCCTGAGGCTCCCCATACAAGCCCCTTACATCTACAAACACAATGTAATAGGAGGACCTACCTAAACCATCCAATCAGTGTCCAGGCGGGTCGGTGTGTCACATACCTGCTGGGAGATCTAAAGGAGATTGGACCTCTAAACTCAGCACACATCTTACAATCTGATTGTACAAAAACATATATATGGTGAATAAAGAGCAATATTACAACAGCCAACACATTTCAGAGTATCAGACTCTTCATCAAGGCTTGTACACCCGCTGTGCCCATTATGAGGGGTTCCCACCATCCCTGTGCCTAGTTCCTGGGTCTGTACCCCTGCTGTGCCCATTATGAGGGGTTCCCACCATCCCTGTGCTGAGTTCCCGGGGCGGCACGCCCGCTTTGCCCATTATGAGGGGTTCCCACCATCCCTGTGCTGAGTTCCCGGGTCTGCACGCCCGCTGTGCCCATTATGAGGGGTTCCCACCATCCCTGTGCTTAGTTCCCGGGTCTGCACACCCGCTGTGCCCATTACGAGGGGTTCCCACCATCCCTGTGCTGAGTTCCCGGGTCTGTACACCCGCTGTGCCCATTATGAGGGGTTCCCACCATCCCTGTGCCGAGTTCCCGGGTCTGTACACCCGCTGTGCCCATTATGAGGGGTTCCCACCATCCCTGTGCTGAGTTCACTTCGACTGCCATCCCATCCAATCAGATAAAGGGTGGAGGAAATCATGTCTGGGGCCCAAATCATCACTCAGCAGCTGCACAAATATAAACGTCGCCCTCCAGTGACAACGTGCAAAGCTCAGCACAAAAGATACAATTATAGAGAGAGATCCGGCACCTCCGATCACATGGGAGGACGGGAGATCCATCCATGCGGACCGCCTGACCCGACTTCACATTCACAGTTGAACTCATCCAGTCCTGTGATTGGCAGCTCTCTACTACATGGCACAGCTGGAGAGCAGCACCATCATTCATGCCTCCAGCTTACCAGCTTCCTGCCCAGGGGCGGACTGACAACTCATGGGGCCCCCTGGGCAATAGGGGATCATGGGGCCTCTGTGTCCTTGCCCAAACTCAAAAAAGCCTATGAAAAAGGTACCAGGGGCATCTCATGGGGCCCCCTACTGACCCCGGGCCCTCGGGCAGTGCCTGAGTTTCCAAATGATCAGTCCGCCCCTGATTACAAGCCACACTATGTACATCCCTGTGCATCTAAAGCAGTGGTGTCCAAACTGCAGCCCAGGGGCTGGATGCGGCCCTTTGCTTGCTTTTATCTGGCCCTTGGGGCACTATTTCATCCACTGATACCACGAATGAGGCATAATTCCCCCCAATGACACCAACTAAGGGGCACAATTCCTTCCAATGACACCAACGATGGGGCACAATTCCTTCCAATGACACCAATGATGGGGCACAATTCCTTCCAATGACACCAATGATGAGGCACAATTCCTTCCAATGACACCAACGATGGGGCACTATTCCTCCTAATGATACTAACTATGGGGCACAGTTTCTCCCCCTGACACAACGGGTAGCAATTCTTCCCAGACTGACACCAAAAATGGGGCACTATCCCTCCCACTGGCACCAAAGATGGAGTATTGCCTATTTTCACTGATGTTGGGACGTTTTCTACTCCTAATGGCCACAGTCCGGCCCCCTAACGTCTGAAGGACAGTAAACTGGCCCTTTGCTTAGAACGTTTGGAGGCCCCTGATCTAAAGGGACTGTGCCCCGGTATGTTTAGAAGTTGTACCATTGTAGCGGCAACTTTGGGGATACCAGGTAAACTCCGGACACTAACTCGAGGAAAACGAACTTTTTATTTAACCAGCGCTGGTTGAGACTTAGCCAGACTCATGTCTGCAAAGCTAATTGCCTTCACAAACAACTCACAGGGTATACATATTAACAATTACGTCACAATGCATATTTTTCCTCTTTCACTTTCTGTACATTCAGACAACTTTCTAAACTGTGCAGTATATGGCCCTGAATACCAGCTGCCAGCTTTCAGCTGGAACACATTACTTCACAGGAAACAAGGGGGGGGGGGGAGTGAGCTGGTGACTTTGCTTTTGCAAACAGAGGCTGCTGGAAGTGTTAGAGTTTAAAGCGGAATTCTGCAATATTTGGGTGCTGCCACACCATATGTATTCCTGTGCTGCAGATAATGTCATTTCTTTGTTTGAAGAGTTCCAAATGGTCAGTCTGCCCCTGTTCCTGCCTCACTTCTCCCCTTACTGCTTCATGAAAGAGAATCATTCAGATGCTGAAGCTCTCCTGTAAGCTACACACACCCCTCCTGCCAGATCCCAGTACCTGAAACATGTTAGACGGGCAGAATTGTCTATTACAGGAAAGCCTGTTTGGCTGACAGAGCAAAACCTCCCACTAACAGTCTGATTTCTGCTGTGCAGGGGAAGCCAGAAAAAAAGATAAAAGTAAAAAAAAACAAAAAACACGTAAACTTTTCTGGGTGCATTTATATTTAAAAGAGAAATAAATTGCATATTGAAAGTCCACCTACAATCTGTGCGAACGAGGCAAAAAATAACGTTTTATTAGGCTGTTCCCTGTGCTGGTCAAATGTTTTCAATTGATTTAAAACTGCAAACATGCATTTTGTCCACTAGATGGCACTAAATATCATGGAATCTAGTGCCAGCTAGTGGCCAGAGTCATTGTTTTCCAAGTATCATGATACCTAGCGCCATCTAGTGGCCATAGTCATTGTTTTCTATGTATCATGATACCTAGCGCCATCTAGTGGCCATAGTCATTGTTTTCTATGTATCATGATACCTGGCACCATCTAGTGGCCATAGTCATTGTTTTCTAGGTATCATGATACCTAGTGCCATCTAGTGGCCATAGTCATTGTTTTCTAGGTATCATGATACCTGGCACCATCTAGTGGCCATAGTCATTGTTTTCTATGTATCATGATACCTGGCACCATCTAGTGGCCATAGTCATTGTTTTCCAAGTTTCTAGTGGCTGAAGTTCCTACTGTTTTTCGTGCCTAGTTGAGTCACTTAGCCTTGTTTCCACATCCTATGCAGGAAGACGTAGGAAATGGGGTGCAGAAAAATGGCAGCCCACTAGAGGACGTTGGGCCCTCAGGTCACCCTCATGAAGTCTGTTTCTGATTGTTTGGTCAGAGACATTCACACCAGTGGCCTGCTGGAGGTCATTTTGTAGGGCTCTGGCAGGGCTCATCCTGTTCCTCCTTGCACAAAGGAGCAGATAAGGTCCTGTTGATGGGTTAAGGACCTTATACGGCCCTGTCCAGCCCTCCTAGAGGAACTGCCTGTCTCCTGGAATCTCCTCCATGCTCTTGAGACTGTGCTGGGAGACACAGCAAACCTTCTGGCAATGGCACGTATTGATGTGCCATCCTGGAGAAGTTGGACTGCCTGTGCAACCTCTGTAGGGTCCAGGTATGGCCTCATGCTACCAGTAGTGACACTGACCCGAGCCAAATGCAAAACTAGTGAAACACAGTCAGTTGCAATTTTGCGACTGGGATGAACCTTTGAATGGGTGCGACTTTGAAATTTGAGGAAACATTTGGGTTGATTTGACTTGATGGGTGAGACTTTGATGTGACTTTGATGGAACTTTGGATGGGTGCGATGGGTCTTGGTAGGTTGGCAGTTGTGCCGTACTCTTCCCATTTCCGGATGATGGATTGAGCAGTGCGCCGTGAGATGGTCAAAGCTTGGGAGATTTTTTTATAACCTAACCCTGCTTTAAACTTATCACAACTTTATCCCTGACCTGTCTGGTGTGTTCCTTGACTTTCATGATGCTGTTTGTTCACTAATGTTCTCTAACAAACCTCTGAGGGCTTCACAGAACAGCTGCATTTATACTGAGATCACATGACACACAGGGGGACTCTATTTACTAATTAGGTGACTTCTGAAGGCAATTGGTTCCACTAGATTTTGGTTAGGGGTATCGGAGTAAAGGGGGCTGAATACAAATGCCGCCACACTTTTCACAGATTTATTTGTAAAAAATAGTGAAAGCCATTTTTCATTTTCCTTCCACAATTATGTGCCACTTTGTGTTGGTCCATCACATCCAATCCCAATAAAATACATTAATGGTTCTGGTTGTCACATGACAACACGGGGAACATTTCATAGGGGGAGGAAGACTTTTTCAAGGCGCTGTATCAAGCTTAAAATTGGAATTTTTAATGAAAAATAAAAAAAAAAAATAGGTAGGAAGGCTAGGGGTTCAATCTAAGGTGTTTTTTTTCCAAACTGAGGTATGTCCTCAGTTTGGAAAAATACAATTCTTGTCTCCACACTGCCAACCAGACCTATTTTATCCCTCTCATTAACACCCTCTCAGATAATCCCCATCAACACTTTTCTACCTTTAACTCTCTACTTCATCCTTCTCTATCTCCACCCACTAACTCGCTCACTGCCCAGGAGATCGCTAATCACCTCAAAAATAAGATTGATACAATTCGTGACGAGATCTCCACTGTACAGACATCTCCCTCACCCTACGCTCCTTGTCCACCAGACATCTCCCTCACCCTACGCTCCTTGTCCACCGGACATCTCCCTCACCCTACGCTCCTTGTCCACCGGACATCTCCCTCACCCTATGCTCCTTGTCCACCAGACATTTCCCTCACCCTACGCTCCTTGTCCACCAGACATCTAGCTCACCCTATGCTCCTTGTCCACTAGACATCTCCCTCACCCTACGCTCCTTGTCCACCAGACATCTCCCTCACCCTACACTCCTTGTCCACCAGACATCTCCCTCACCCTACGCTCCTTGTCCACCAGACATCTCCCTCACCCTACGCTCCTTGTCCACCGGACATCTCCCTCACCCTATGCTCCTTGTCCACCAGACATTTCCCTCACCCTACGTCCTTGTCCACCAGACATCTCCCTCACCCTATGCTCCTTGTCCCCCAGACATCTCCCTCACCCTATGCTCCTTGTCCACCAGACATTTCCCTCACCCTACGTCCTTGTCCACCAGACATCTCCCTCACCCTACGCTCCTTGTCCCCCAGACATCTCCCTCACCCTACACTCTTTGTCCACCTACACAATCTATACTTCCCTTGTGTAACCCAGCTATTGAGGAGGTTGTTAAACTGTTTTCTAAAGCCCACCTAACCACCTGCCCCCTGGACCCTGTTCTTTCGTAAATACTACGGTCACCATTTGGCTCTATCCTTCATTCTTTAGCTCATATCTTCAATCTTTCCCCTTTTCTGGCATCTTCCCCAACTCTAAAACATGCGCTAGTCACCTCCATACTTAAAGAAGCCTCACTGGACCCTGCCAATCTTGGCAACGTAACACCCATCTCCTTACTCCCTTTTGCCTCCAAACTCCTTGAACGTCTAATCTACAACCTGCTGAGCTGCCACCTTATTGAAAATAACCTTCTTGATCCCCTTCAGTCTGGATTTGGCTCCATAGAAACTGTTCTCCTAAAACTCACAAATGACTTACTAACCACTAAAACCAAGGGTCACTATTCCGTACTCTTACTCTTGGACCTCTTCGCTGCCTTTGACACAGTTAACCACCCCCTCCTCCTCAAAAAACTCTATTTACTTGGCCTCCGTGACTGTACTCTCCATTGGTTTGAATCTTATTTATCTCACCGCACCTTTAGTGTCACTTACAACTCTATTTCCTCCTGTCCTCCTCCTCTTACTGTCGGGGTCCCCCAAGGTTCTGTCGTTGGACCTTGTCTATTATCGATCTACACTTCTTTCTTGGGTCAGCTGATAGCTTCCCATGATTTCCAATACCATTTCTATGCTGATGACACAAATCTATCTCTGTACTCCTCAGCTTGCCCCATCAGTTTCCTCACGTATCACCGATTTACTAACAGACATATCAGGCTGGATGTCACTCCACTTCCTAAAACTCAATCTATCCAAAACTGAACCCATAATATTTCCTCCCCCACATTCCTCTTCCCCTGATTTCTCAGTCAGGATCAATAGCACCACCATCAACCCATCCCTGCATACCAAGGTGCTAGGGGCAACCCTGGATCCTGAACTATCCTTTCAGGTCCACATCCAAGCCCTGTCCAAATCATGTCGCCTCAACCTCCGCAACATCTCCAGAATACGCCCCTTCTTAACCAATGATACCACAAAACTCCTAATTCACTCCCTGGTTATCTCTCGCCTCGCCTACTGCAACTCCCTCCTCATTGGATGACCTTTAAATAGGCCACACCCCCTCCAGTCCATCATGAATGCTGCTGCCAGGCTCATCCACCTTACCAACCGTTCAGTGTCTGCTACCCCTCTCTGCCAATCCCTCCACTGGCCTCCACTCAGTGTCCTCCACCCCCCTCTGCCAATCCCTCCACTGGCTTCCACTCAGTGTCCTCCACCCCTCTCTTCCATTCCCTCCACTGACCTCCACTCAGTGTCATCCACCCCTCTCTGCCAATCCCTCCACTGACCTCCATTCAGTGTGCTCCATCCCTGTCTGCCAATCCCTCCACTGGCCTCCAGTCAGTGTCCTCCACCCCTCTCTGCCAATCCCTCCACTGGCCTCCATTCAGTGTGCTCCACCCCTCTCTGCCAATCCCTCCACTGGCCTCCACTCAGTGTCCTCCACCCCTCTCTGCCAATCCCTCCACTGACCTCCATTCAGTGTGCTCCATCCCTGTCTGCCAATCCCTCCACTGGCCTCCATTCAGTGTCCTCCATCCCTCTCTGCCAATCCCTCCACTGGCCTCTACTCAGTGTCCTCCACCCCTCTCTTCCATTCCCTCCACTGACCTCCACTCAGTGTCCTCCACCCCTCTCTGCCAATCCCTCCACTGGCTTCCACTCAGTGTCCTCCACCCCTCTCTGCCAATCCCTCCACTGACCTCAATTCAGTGTGCTCCACCCCTGTCTGCCAATCCCTCCACTGGCCTCCAGTCAGTGTCCTCCACCCTTGTCTGCCAATCTTTCCACTGGCCTCCAGTCAGTGTCCTCCACCCCTCTCTGCCAATCCCTCCACTGGCCTCCACTCAGTGTCCTCCACCCCTCTCTTCCATTCCCTCCACTGGCCTCCACTCAGTGTCCTCCACCCCTCTCTGCCAATCCCTCCACTGACCTCCATTCAGTGTGCTCCACCCCTGTCTGCCAATCCCTCCACTGGCCTCCAGTCAGTGTCCTCCACCCCTCTCTGCCAATCCCTCCACTGGCTTCCACTCAGTGTCCTCCACCCCTCATCCTCCCAAGACCTTCTGCTCTCTAGTTCCCGTGTCACCTCCTCCCATGCTCGCCTCCAGCTACATACAGCCAACCATTTTGTAAAGCGCTGCGCAGACTGATGGCGCCATATAAACCCTGTATAATAATAATATTAATTTCCGTAAAAAGTACCCAGATGGCGCTGATGATACAAGAACTGCATGCATTAGAGAAAATCTGGGGAATTCTCGCTGTGACTTCGTCGGTTCTGCAGTGCACAGTAAACGGTTTATACACGGACACCTAAGTATGGCGGTAAGGGTTAAAGTACATGTAAACCTTACAATTATTGGAAGAGAGCAGGTTCTCAGCACAGCCAGCAAACTGACCATGTTGTGCTCTCATGCCCAGTGTGGTCAGTTTTTAATAGGAAAGCAGAGGGACTGGCAGGAACACCAGGAATATCGCACATAGGAAGCAATACAAAGAGAACAGGAGACTTCTTTTCATACAAGTACATGGGACAGCAGCCACAGATCAGGAATATGTAGTGGCGTCACTAGGGTTGGTGTCACCCCGCCCCCCCCAATGATTTTTACAACCTGTGTTTGTGGTATCGTTACCTTTGCACTGACACCCGTAGCAGTTTGCAAGGACAGTGCAACTGGCATGCAGTGCGGGGAGCTGCGCAGGAACGTGGCACCGTATTCTCGTGTGAAAGACCCTGAAACCGTGAAGCAGTCCTATGCAACCCAGGATAGTGGAGCCAGGGCTGCTGTTAGAAACCACGGGGCCCCATACAGCCAACCTGACAGGGCCCCCATCCAGCACCTGGGATAGTAGAGCCAGGGTTTCTGTTAGAAAACACAGGGCCCCATACAGCCAACCTGACGGGGCCCCCATCCAGCACCCAGGATAGTGGAGCCAGGGTTTCTGTTAGAAAACACAGGGCCCCATACAGCCAACCTGTAAGCCGCCCCCCCCCCCCCTTCAACACCCAGGATAGTGGAGCCAGGGCTGCTGTTAGAAACCACTGGGCCCCTGACAGCCAACCTGACAGGGCCCCAACAAAAACGTTTACTATGCTTCAGTTATGAGTTAGCACAGTGAGTCATTGGTACCAATCACTCCTTGTGTTCATTCGGGAATGAAAGGGGCTAGTGAATGTGACCCTCCCCCCACTCTCCATCCTGATGAATCCTATTGTGTGCTTGCAGCTGCCGCTGGCAAGAAGAGAAGGGAAGCCGGATGCACTGCTGGAGTGGAGGCACACAGGGGGGGCCCTGGGCAGCAGGAGGGCAATTACTGGACCCGATCCCCTGTATGGCTCTCTCTGCAGCAGCTGAAAGCCAGCGGGAGGGAGAGGGAAGAAGCCAACTTCCAGCTGCTACAGAGAGAGCCATACAGGGGATCGGTTCCAGTAATTGCTCCTCCACACTCTGCACTGACCACCCTCC
Organism: Staurois parvus; assembly: GCF_062004578.1. Lineage (NCBI taxonomy): Eukaryota > Metazoa > Chordata > Amphibia > Anura > Ranidae > Staurois > Staurois parvus. Next base: position 219,492 of record NW_028319131.1, read on the forward strand.
CTGCCCACATTCGAGTCACTCAGCTGCCTGGGCCCCATACAGGAGGACCAGTGGTACCCCCTTATCCATAGCCCTGAGTGGAGCAGGGAACTCTCTCAGGGAGCAGTGCGGGAAACCCGCGTTCCATGCACATTTCCCACAATGCATTCCAAACGCACTGCCCTTGCAATCTGCAGCGAGTGTCAGTGCAACGTTCAGGACACCCCGAATGCAGGATGGAATTGCAGCGTGTTTGCCCGAACCAGATCACATGGAATTGCCAGTTACCAGTTGCAGTGCATTTCCAAAAGCAGTGCATGTGATTTCAGCCCATTTGAAATGATTGTGCTGAAATCACACTGCACCGCACTGCACTCGGATCACATGTGAATCGCACAGGAACACGTTTCTGTGAAAGGGGATCTATCACCGCTCGGAGCTGATGCTGGAGTATTCATGCTACACCAATCACTATCAAACAAATTGGTTGCTAAAGGTTACTGTACATCATTTCTGCTTGCTGATTGGTTGCTAGAGGTTACAGCACATCATTACCACTCACTGATTGGTTGCGAGTGGTTACTGCACATCATTGCCATTCACTGGTCGCTAGAGGTTACCACACATTATTACCACTCATTGACTGGTTTCTAGAGGATTTTCACATCATTACCACTCACTGATTTGTTGCTTGAGGTTACTTCACATCATTACCACTCACTGGTCACTAGAGGTTACCACACATTATTACCACTCACTGACTGGTTTCTAGAGGTTTCTGCACATCATTACCGCTCACTGATTGGTTGCTAGAGGTTACTGCACATCATTGCCACTCACTGGTCACTAGAGGTTTCCACACATTTTTACCACTCACTGACTGGTTTCTAGAGGTTTCTGCACATCATTGCCACTCACTGGTTGCTAGAGGTTACTGCACATCATCACCACTCACTGATAGGTTGCTAGAGGGTACTGCACACATTATGGCTCACTGATTAGTTGCTAGAAGTTACAGCACATAATTTCTGCTTGATGATTGGTTACTAGAGGTTACTGCACAATATTACCCTCATTGATTGGTTGCTAGAGGTTTCTGCACATTATTACCACTCACTGACTGGTTTCTAGAGGTTTCTGCACATCATTACCACTCACTGATTGGTATTATTACCCTCACTTAGGGGGTCCCTGCATCTTTCCAGAAATTGCAGCCCACATGGGAGCCACACTACAGTGCAGTTCCCAGTACGGGCAGTGTGCCATTAGGAATAATGGCACCCACCTGTGAGTCCCAGTGGTTGCAGCTGTAGGACGAAGTGCGGGTCCTGCAGCGGCTTCCACCCGTACGAGTGTTAACTGAGCCTGAAGTCATGAAGCCATGGAGTGCTAACAACAACAAACTGACCTATTTAGGACACAAGGCCTGCAAATGTACAAAATTATTTAGAACTGCAGCTCTTTCAACTCTTAGGCACCGTTCACACGGGTGTAGTTCGTGAGCGGACTCTGTGAGCTCAGCGAGGGATCTGTCCGCTGATCACAAGTCAATGTCCGCTCCGCTTGTGCAGACTGCAAGTCTATGGAACCATGCTCCCTTGTTACATGGTAGGATTTTTGGACTGCGCAGTTAGCATTTAGTCCACTAGATGGCAGCGGAGTACCATGCCCTTTGTTTGGAATAATGGTCAGAAAAGTCGGAAGACAAGCCGCCTAATTCACTAAAGTCGCATCCAATCTCTGCCTTGTTCTAAGGCAGGGACAGACTGACCATTTGGAACTACCCAAGGGCCCGGGGTCAGTAGGGGGCCCCATGAGATGCCTCTGGTACCTTTTTGATAGGCTTTTTTGAGTTTGGGCAAGGACATAGGGGCCTCATGATTCCCTATTGCCTGGGGGGCACCATGAGTTGTCAGTCCGCCCCTGTTCTAAGGGTTCAAAGAAAAAAAAAAACAGCTTTGGACGCAAAGTTCACCTCCTCGCCCCTGTCCCTTCAGTGATTCGACCCAGAAGCCGGAGAATAATCTCACCATGGCACCCTGAGCTCACCTACAACGGATCAGAAAGAGTGACGCTGACAAAAGGAGGGGGGGGGGGGCAGATCCTGCGCATTATGTGACCGGTATAAATATACATAACATCCATGCTGGGGGGCAACTGGGAAGGGGGAGGGGAGCCCATATTTGCGTTTGAAACCAGATTCAGTAAAAAGTTGCTGCAGTGACACCATAAACAATTTTTAAGCAAGAAAATTGATTTAAAAAACTTTACGTTTGAAAACTGGAATGTACTAAATACGTACACTGACGACGTTTTGGGGCTAGTTTGTGAACAGGCTGGAGTAGTTAAAGCGAGTGTTTAAAGCCCAACTCCGTGCCAGCACTGGGCCCAGGGGCAAACAGAAAGCTAATACTCACCTGATCCTCCTCTCCACCAGCAAACAGCACTCCCCTGTGATCGAGCCAGTGGACTCTTCCTGATCTTCATGTCCAAAGCCAGTCTATGGGAGTGATGAAGTCAGGAACAGTCCGCTGCAAGCGACCGCTAGATCGTGGGGGGAAGGGGGTAGCAGCCACATGGACCAGTCTTGTGCTGAGAGGATCGGAGGACTAGGTAAGTATACCTACCTTCTCAAACCCCCAGGGCAAAAACGAGCAGTTAACCCTTACAACCCCACTGCAAGGGCAAACCTTTTTTCCTGGAGTTGGGCTTTAAACATGAACTCCAGCTTTTCCTTCAGTCTTGTCATGTAATGAAAACTGTTCTGTTTCAAACTGAATGCATTGACAAACCTCCACAGATCCCAGTTTGTCCTGAAAGTATAATTTCTTGCTGATTCAGCACAATCCACAGACAGCTTAACTCTCTCTTAATACACAAAAGTTGAATCCAATGCAGTTATACTACTTAAGGAACAGGACAGAGGATGATTTCCAGTCTTTGATGTGCAAAAAAGAAAAAGAAAAGAGCCCAGAGTCTGCTATGAAGACTTAAAGTGGTAGTAAAGGCTAACTATAATTGTTCTTAAAAATGTTCCCTCCCCCCTCCTCCTACCTATCCTGCAAAGCCTGTAAAAAAAGATCTTTTTTAAAATCCAGTCTGGTCACATGACCCAATAGGTCTGGCTCCCCTGTGTAAGGGAGAGCTCGATGGCGGCTGTGAATTCCTGGAGCAGTTACATCACCCATTCAGTGCCTTGAAAAAGTCTTCAACTCCCTTGAAATGTCCCCCATGTTGTCATGTTACAATGTATTCCCCTCCCCCCTGAAATGTCCCCCATGTTGTCATGTTACAATGTATTCCCCTCCCCCCTGAAATGTCCCCCATGTTGTCATGTTACAATGTATTCCCCTCCCCCCTGAAATGTCCCCCATGTTGTCATGTTACAATGTATTCCCCTCCCCCCTGAAATGTCCCCCATGTTGTCATGTTACAATGTATTCCCCCTCCCCCCTGAAATGTCCCCTATGTTGTCATGTTACAATGTATTCTCCTCCCCCCTGAAATGTCCCCCATGTTGTCATGTTACAATCAGGGGCCCCCGGGCAATAGGGGATCATTGGGCCCCCGTGTCCTCACCCACATTCAAAAAAGCCTATGAAAAAGGTACCAGGGGCATCTCATAGGGCCCCCTACTGACCCAGGGCCCTTGGGCAGTGCCCGGGTCCCCAAATGGTCAGTCCGCCCCTGGTTAAAATGTATTCTCCACCCCCCCCTGAAATGTCCCCCATGCTGTCATGTTACAATGTATTCCCCTCCCCCCTGTAATGTCCCCCATGTTGTCATGTTACAATGTATTCCCCCTCCCCCCTGAAATGTCCCCCATGTTGTCATGTTACAATGTATTCCCCCTCCCCCCTGAAATGTCCCCCATGTTGTCATGTTACAATGTATTCCCCCCCGAAATGTCCCCCATGTTGTCATGTTACAATGTATTCCCCCCCGAAATGTCCCCCATGTTGTCATGTTACAATGTATTCCCCCCCAAAATGTCCCCCATGTTGTCATGTTACAATGTATTCCCCTCCCCCCTGAAATGTCCCCCATGTTGTCATGTTACAATGTATTCCCCTCCCCCCTGAAATGTCCCCCATGTTGTCATGTTACAATGTATTCCCCTCCCCCCTGAAATGTCCCCCATGTTGTCATGTTACAATGTATTCCCCCCTGAAATGTCCCCCATGTTGTCATGTGACAACCAGAACCATCAATGTATTTATTGGGATTGGATGTGATGGACCGACACAAAGTGGCACATAATTGTGAAGTGGAAGGAAAATGAGAAATGGTTTCCAACATTTGTGACCAATAAATCTGTGAAAAGTGTGGCGGCATTTGTATTCGGCCCCCCGGAGTCAATACTTTGTAGGACCCCCTTTGGCTGCAATTCCAGCTGCAAGTCTTTTTGGGGATGTCTCTTTGCACATCTAGAGAGGGACATTTCTGCCCATTCTTCTTTGCAGAGTCACTCAAGCTCTGTCAGATTGGATGGAGAGCGTCTGGGAACAGCAATTTTCAGGTCTGGCCACAGATTCTCCACTGGATTTGGGTCTGGACTGTGACTGGGCCATTCTAACACATGAAGATGCTTTGATCGGAACCATTCCATTGTAGGTCTGGCTGGATGTTTCGGGTCGTTGTCCTGCTGGAAGGGGAACCCCCGCCCTGGTCTCATGTCTCCTGCAGACTCTAACAGGTTTTCTTCTAAGATTGCCCTGTATTTGGCTCCATCCATCTTCCCATCAACTCTGACCAGCTTCCCTGTCCCTGCTGAAGAAAAGCATCCCCACCACATGATGCTGCCACCGCCATGTTTCACGGTGGGGATGGTGTGTTCAGGGTGATGTTCAGTGTTAGTTTTCCCCCACACATAGTGTTTTGCTTTGAGGACAAAAAAGTTCCATTTTGGTCTCCTCACAGATTCTCCCCCCTGAGCTGTGGATCTCTGCAGCTCCTCCAGAGTTCCCATGGGCCTCTTGGCTCTTCTCTGATGAATGCTCTCCTTGCCCGGCCTGTCAGTTTAGGTGGACGGCCATGTCTTGGTAGGTTGGCAGTTGTGCCGTACTCTTTCCATTATCGGATGACGGATTGAACAGTGCTCCATGAGATGGGCAAAGCTTGGGAGATTTTTTATAACCTAACCCTGCTTTAAATTTATCCACAACTTTGTCCCTGACCTGTCTGGTGTGTTCCTTGGCCTTTATGATGCTGTTTGTTCACTATTGTTCTCTAAAAAAATCTCTGAGGGCTTCACAGAACAGCTGGATTTATACTGATATCACATGACACACAGGGGGACTCTATTTACTAATTAGGGGGCTTCTGAAGGCAATTGGCTCCACTAGATTTTAGTTAGGGTATCAGTGTAAAGGGGGCTGAATACAAATGGACGCCACACTTTTCACATATTTATTTGTAAAAAAAAAATGTTGAAAACCATTTCTCATTTTCCTTCCACTTCACAATTATGTGCCACTTTGTGTCGGTCCATCACATCCAATCCCAATGAAGTATATTGACGGTTTTGGTTGTAACATGACAACATGGGAGACATTTCTAAGGGGGAGGAAGACTTTTTCCAGGCACTGTAGGTTCCCATGGTTCATCCATTGTCGGTGCTCCCTCCTCTCCACTGCAGCAGCTGCTTCCTGGCACAGGAGAGCCAGAGCTGCTGGATCATGTGACCAGACTACCGCTTCTGGTTGAAGTGGGCATGCCAGAGCCATGGCCCCGTATCAGTGTTTTCAACTGGCAATGCTGAAAACTGTAAAAGCAATCCGAGCAGCAAAATAGCTGCTGGGTTGCTCTTACATGAAGTGGAAGGGGGTCCTCCCTCCCACTACCTTCCTGGGCTCTCCTGCTCCACCATGGAGCCCAGGACTAAAGCTGGCAGTTCCACCGGCTTACCATAGAGATGACTGAGGACTAGAATGTCCCCGATCATCCCTATGGCCTAAGAAACCAGATACAACAAGTATTTTGTCACTTCTGGTTTCAGGCCCTTACTGGCCTGTGAAGCAGTTGGTCAGATTGATCTGTATCTGATCGGCTGCTTTTTGAGGCCAGACAAGAGATCTTGGGTCTAATAGACCCCATATCTCTCCATAAAGAGGACCTGTCATAGCTCATGCTATCACAGGTGATGTTTTCCATCTCTTGTGATAGCAATAAAGTTGATTAAAAAATGTAGAGGCAGTGTAAAAAATGTTTAAATAAAATAGTCATTAAAAAAAATAAAGTGCCGCCGCCCCTCATGTTTGCTTGCAAAGGCGAACGCATAATGTAGTTCACACACGCAAAAAGTAAACACGCCACACATGTGAGGTATCACAATATAGAAAGACCAATAATTCCAGCGCCAGATCTCCTCTGCAACTCTAAACTGATAACCTGTAAAGGGCTTTTAAAGAATTGCCGATGGAGACTTTTAGGTTCCGTAATTTGTTGCCATTCCAAGTGCAATTTTCACGTGGGACATCTTAGGTGTGTATTTACTTGGCACATCATCATCATCCTCATTTTATATCTTACTAAACAATTGGGTATTATATTGTGTTTTTTGTGCATTAAAATCTGTGAAAGTGTTTTTATTTCCCCAAAAATTGCTTTTGGAAAACCGCTGTGTAAATACATGACATACAATAAATATGCAACACCCACCTTTGTATTCTCTAGGGCCTCTGCTAAAAACTGTATATAATGTTTAGGAGTTCTAAGGCATTTTGTAGCAAAAGAAAAGAAACAAATTCAGATTTTTGTCAGAATTGGCCCGGTAGGGGAGTGGTTAAAGATTTATCAGCACGTTGATAAGGTGTGTGTTTGTGTGGGGTGTGTGTGTGTGTGGGGGGGGGGGGATTAAGAAAGGCAAACCGAAAGCAGATAAGTTCACCTTATCCTTATGGCTATGGGAGCCTGTAACATGTTCCTGAAGGTGAACTTACCCTTTACACTTTAGGTTATCTGACATCTATAACCGGCCAGTATAGTCACTCATCAGAAGGAGCATTAGAAGGAGCAGTCTGATTTCATGTCACCAGAGGGAGCTGTCACACTGCTTTATGCCTGTCTATAGGAAATAATGGTCTCTTTTCCATCCAGAAGAGGGAGCTATTACACTGCACAGGAGAAATGCTAATAATTTTTCTATTATTATTATTATTATTATTATTATTATAATTATTATTTTCTTTCTTCTTTCTTTCTCTTCTCTTCCTATTCTGCCTTCTTCTTTTTTCTCTTCTTATTTTTTTTCTTCCTCCTCTTCTTCTTTCCTCCTCCTCTTCTATCTTCCTCCTCTTCTTCTTTCTTCCTCTTCTTCTTCTTTCTTCCTCCTCTTCTCCTTTCTTCCTCCTCTTCTCCTTTCTTCCTCTTCTTTCTTCCTCCTCTTCTTCTTTCTTGCTCTTCTTCTTTTTTTTCCCTCTACTTCTTTCTTCCTCTTCTTCTTCTTTCTTCCTCCTCTTCTCCTTTCTTCCTCCTCTTCTCCTTTCTTCCTCCTCTTCTCCTTTCTTCCTCCACTTCTTCTTTCTTCCTGCTCTTCTCCTTTCTTCCTCCTCTTCTCCTTTCTTCCTCCTCTTCTTTCTTCCTCCTCTTCTTCTTTCTTGCTCTTCTTCTTTTTTTTTCCCTCTACTTCTTTCTTCCTCTTCTTCTTCTTTCTTCCTCCTCTTCTCCTTTCTTCCTCCTCTTCTCCTTTCTTCCTCCTCTTCTTTCTTCCTCCTCTTCTTCTTTCTTCCTCTTCTTTCTTCCTCCTCTTCTTCTTTCTTCCTCTTCTTCTTTCTTCCTCTTCTTTCTTCCTCCACTTCTTCTTTCTTCCTCCACTTCTTCTTTCTTCCTCCTCTTCTCCTTTCTTCCGCCTCTTCTTCTTTCTTCCGCCTCTTCTTCTTTCTTCCTCCTCTTCTTCTTTCTTCCTCCTCTTCTTTCTTCCTCCTCCTCTTCTTTCTTCCTCCTCTGCTTCTTTCTTTTTCTTTTCTTCTTTCTTTCTTCCTCCTCTTCTTCTTCTTTCTTCCTCTTCTTTCTTTCTCCTCTTCTTCTTTCTTCCCCCTCTTCTTCTTTCTTCCGCCGCCTCTTCTTCTTTCTTCCTCCACTTCTTCTTTCTTCCTCCTCTTCTCCTTTCTTCCTCCACTTCTTCTTTCTTCCTCCACTTCTCCTTCTCTTCCGCCTCTTCTTCTTTCTTCCGCCTCTTCTTCTTTCTTCCTCCTCTTCTTCTTTCTTCCTCCTCCTCTTCTTTCTTCCTCCTCTGCTTCTTTCTTCCGCCTCTTCTTCTTTCTTTCTTCCTCCTCTTCTTCTTCTTTCTTCCTCTTCTTTCTTTCTCCTCTTCTTTCTTCCTCCACTTCTTTCTTCCTCCTCTTCTCCTTTCTTTCGCCTCTTCTTCTTTCTTCCGCCTCTTCTTCTTTCTTCCGCCTCTTCTTCTTTCTTCCTCCTCTTCTTCTTTCTTCCTCTTCTTTCTTCCTCCTCTTCTTCTTTCTTCCTCCTCTTCTTTTTTCTTCCTCCTCTTCTTTCTTTCTCTTCATCTTTCTTCCTCCTCTTCTTCTTTCTTCCTCTTCTTCTTCTTTCTTCCTCTTCTTTCTTCCTTTTCTTCTTCCTCCTCTTCTTCTTTCTTCCTACTCTTCCTCTTCTTTCTTCTGCCTCTTCTTTTTTCTTCCTCCTCTTCTTCTTTCTTCCTCCTCTTCTTTTTTCCTCCTCTTCTTCTTTCTTCATCTTCTTCTTCTTTCTTCCTCTTCTTTCTTCCGCCTCTTCTTTTTTCTTCCGCTTCTCTTCTTTCTTCCGCCTCTTCTTCTTTCTTCCGCCTCTTCTTCTTTCTTTCTCCTCTTCTTTCTTCCTCCTCTTCTTTTTTCTTCATCTTCTTCTTCTTTCTTCCTCTTCTATCTTCCTCCTCTTCTTCTTTCCTCCTCTTCTTCTTTCTTCCTCCTCTTCTTCTTTCTTCCTCCTCTACTTTCTTCCTCTTCTTCTTCTTTCTTCCTCCTCTTCTTTCTTCCTCTTCTTCTTTCTTCCTCCTCTTCTTTCTTCCTCCTCTTCTTTCTTCCTCTTCTTCTTTCTTCCTCCTCTTCTTTCTTCCTCCTCTTCTTCTTTCTTCCTCTTCTTCTTTCTTCCTCCACTTCTTCTTTCTTCCTCCTCTTCTCCTTTCTTCCTCCTCTTCTTCTTTCTTCCTCCTCTTCTTCTTTCTTCCGCCGCCTCTTCTTCTTTCTTCCTCCACTTCTCCTTTCTTCCTCCTCTTCTTCTTTCTTCCTCCTCTTCTTCTTTCTTCCTCCTCTTCTTCTTTCTTCCGCCGCCTCTTCTTCTTTCTTCCTCCTCTTCTTCTTTCTTCCGCCGCCTCTTCTTCTTTCTTCCTCCACTTCTTCTTTCTTCCTCCTCTTCTCCTTTCTTCCTCCTCTTCTTCTTTCTTCCTCCTCTTCTTCTTTCTTCCTCCTCTTCTTCTTTCTTCCTCCTCTTCTTCTTTCTTCCTCCTCTTCTTCTTTCTTCCGCCGCCTCTTCTTCTTTCTTCCTCCTCTTCTTCTTTCTTCCTCCTCTTCTTCTTTCTTCCTCCACTTCTTCTTTCTTCCTCCTCTTCTCCTTTCTTCCTCCTCTTCTTCTTTCTTCCTCCTCTTCTTCTTTCTTCCTCCTCTTCTCCTTTCTTCCTCCTCTTCTTCTTTCTTCCTCCTCTTCTTCTTTCTTCCGCCGCCTCTTCTTCTTTCTTCCTCCACTTCTTCTTTCTTCCTCCTTCTCTTCTTCTTTTTTCCTCTTCTTTCTTCCTCTTCTTCTTTCTTCCTCTTCTTTTTTTTTTCTTTAGCCTGGTTCTCACCAAGCCTCAAAAAATTGTCGTAAACTCGTAGGTGTTCCTCTCCATGGAAATCTTTATTAAAAGGCAAAAGATTTATTTGATGTGAAGATAAAGCCGAGTATAATTGTATTACTATGATCCTACGTTGATATAACGCCGACAGTTTGCACAGCGTGTAATACTGATATATCACATTTGTAAAATGCTGACCTGTCACACAAAGCTTTACAAAGTATCTCAAGATCAGATTGTAACGTGTGTGGTCAGATATAGGTCTGCCAACAAACAATGTAGTGCACCCCCCCCCCCCCCAATAATCTATCCAGTTGATATCCAGTAAGGTGGGGAGAGGTAGCTCTGTCCATACATCTCACCATCTCATTGTGCCCTCTATTAGACCTGCAATCCAGCAGGATCTGTCATCGGATGCCTTTCAGTTCCTAAGAGTGTGCATTATCCCATACATATTAGTCTATGGAAACCCAATTGTCATCCCCCCCCCCCCCAAAAAAAGGTAACCCCCCTTTTTTTTTTTTTTTTTTACTGATATCCTTATATCTGTTTTTTTAACCACTGCAGCCCAAGCCTAAGCTGACACGTCTCTCCTACATGTAATGATCAGCATTGTTTTATAGAAAATTACTTAGGACCCCCAAACATTCTATCTTTTTTTAAGCCGTGGCCCTAGAGAATAAAATGGTGGGCGTTGCAATTTTTTATGTCACGCGGTATTTGTGCAGTTATTAGTTTGAAATGGTTTTTTTTTATTTTTTTAATAATACAATTTAGTGAACTTTAATGCACAACAACACAATATAGCAGCCAACTGTTAAGTGAGATATAAAAGATGATGTTACGCCGAGTAAATAGATACCTACACATGTCACACTCGGAAATTGCGCACGTTTGCGGAACGGCGACAAACGAGGGGACCTAAAAATCTCCATAGGGGGCGCTTTAAAAGCCTTTACAGGTTACCAGTTTAGAGGTACACAGGAGGTCTGGCGCTGGAATTATTGCTCTTGCTATGGCGTTCACCACATGTGTGGTGAGAACACTGTTTACATATTCATGTGCGACTGAGGTATGCATTCACCTTTGCACGCAAGCATGGGGGGGGGGCCTTTTAAAAAAATGTGTTTTACTATTTATTACATTATTATAATGTTGTTTCATTTTTTATCACTTTTATTGCTATCACAAGAGTTGAAAAATATCCCTTGCAATAGCTGGAGTAGTGACAGGTCCTCTTTATGACGAGATCTGGGGCCTTTTAGGCTAGGTTCACACCTATGCAGGTTGCGTTTGAGGTGTTTTTTCAATGCGTTTTGAGTTTTTGCACTTGCGTTTTTGACGCGTTTTGCTTTTTTGTTTTTGTTTTTTTTTCTTGTTGCTAGACAGATTTAAATGCAAAACGCGGCGAAAAGGCAATACACGCTTTCTGCAGCGTTCCCATTGAAATCTATAGAACCCAATATACAACATTTCTGCATTCAAAAAAGCCCCTGACCCTTTCCAAAAAGCGCAGCAGGTGAAAACACGGAGACGTGAACCTGTCCCATAGGGAAAGCATGTTAAATGGACTGTACTGCGTTTTTGCAAAATGCAAAACGCTGCAGGAAACGCTTAGGTGTGAACCTCGGGTAAGACCCCAGATCTCCCCTCTACCCCTAAAAGCATCAGATCCACCAAAATCGTGCTTGACCAGATGCTTTCCTACACCGGCAATGACTTGTTTACATCCTGCCGAAACCGGGAGAGTCAAAATCCTCATCCCTTCCAGTTTCTTATACCATAGAGATGATCAGGGATGTCCTGGTCCTCAATCATCTCTATGGTAAACTGGCGGAACTGCTGGCTTCAGTCCCAGGCTCCCCAGGGGAACAGAGAGCCCAGAGGAAGGCAGCGGAAGGTAGCGGGGGGGGGGTGACCCCCCTTCCTCCATCTGTACAAGCAATCCATTGGCTAATTAGCTGCTAGAATCACTTTTACATAAAATTGCCACCTGAAAAAAAGATATCGGGGCGACGGTTGGAGCCGCAGGGAGGGCCATGGATAAGGGGGGAGCACCAGTCTCCTGAACGGGGCCCAGGCCAGCAGGGGGGCCCAGGAAGTTGGGTTAATTGGATATGGGCAGGGAAGGGTGAGCAGGGCAATTACTGGAACCGATCCCCTGTATGGCTCTCTCTGCAGCAGCTGAAAGCCGGCTTCTTCTCCTCTTCCCCCCAAGCTAGCTTTCAGCTGCTGCAGAGAAAAACATACAGGGGATCGGTTCCAGTATTTTACCAGCCCCTTCCATTCCTGAATGAACACAATGAGTGATCGATACCAATCACTCGCTGTGTTTATTCATAACTGAAGTATAGTAAACATGTTTTTTTTTTGGGGGGGAGGGAGGGCCCTGTCAGGTTGGCTGTAAGGGGCCCCATGGTTTCTAACAGCAGCCCTGGCCGCAGGCATCATCCCGGCATTGGCACCTGGCGACATACCAGTACATTGTGGAGGCTGAAGTGGTTAATCCTTTGTTACATCTCAGTGCTGTTGATCTCCGCAGCCTCTTTGAAGCCATTTCTGGTCTTCCTGCCCTCCAGGAATATACTGCGTGACATTTTTTCAGTTTGGGTTTCCTGATGGAGAACAGTGGACCTTGTGAAGGGATGGACGCTTGCTCAACCAACCCAAGAGTCCAATGTTAAGGAATGGCCTAAGCCGCCATACTGGCTGAAATGTGTCAGTGAGTAGTGGCCAGTATGGCGGCTGAGGCCATTCCTTAATGTTGGACTCTTGGGGTTGGTTGAGCAGCATCCATCCCTAACATTGGACTCTTGGGGTTGGTTGAGCAGCATCCATCCCTAATGTTGCACTCTTGGGGTCGGTTGAACAGCGTCCATCCCTAACGTTGGACTCTAGGAGTTAGTTGAGCAGCGTCCATCCCTAACATTGGACTCTTGGGGTCGGTGAGCAATATCCATCCCTCAACGTTGGACTCTTAGGGTTGGTTGAGCAATGTCCATCCCTCAACGTTGGACTCTTGGGGTTGGTTGAGCAGCATCCATCCTTAACGTTGGACTCTTGGGGTCGGTTGAGCAGCGTCCATCCCTAACGTTAGACTCTTGGGGTCGGTTGAACAGCATCCATCCCTAACGTTGGACTCTTGGGGTCATTTGAGCAGCGTTCATCCCTAACGTTGGACTCTTGGGGTCGGTTAAGCAGAGTTCATCCCTAACGTTGGACTCTTGGGGTCCGTTAAGCAGCATCCATCCCTAACATTGGACTCTTGGGGTCGGTTAAGCAGTGTCCATCCCTAACATTGGACTCTTGGGGTCCGTTAAGCAGCATCCATCCCTAACCTTGGAACTCTTGGGGTCGATTGAGCAGCATCCATCCCTAATGTTGGACTCTTGGGATTGGTTGAGCAGCGACCATCCCTAACGTTGGACTCTTGGGGTCGGTGGAGCAGCATCCATCCCTAACGTTGGACTCTTGGGGTCGGTGGAGCAGCATCCATCCCTAACATTGGACTCTTGGGGTCGGTTAAGCAGCATCCATCCCTAACCTTGGACTCTTGGGGTCGATTGAGCAGCATCCATCCCTAATGTTGGACTCTTGGGATTGGTTGAGCAGCATCCATCCCTAACGTTGGACTCTTGGGGTCAGTGGAGCTGCATCCATCCCTAACGTTGGACTCTTGGGGTCGGTTGAGCAGCGACCATCCCTAACGTTGGACTCTTGGGGTCGGTGGAGCAGCATCCATCCCTAACGTTGGACTCTTGGGATCGGTGGAGCAGCATCCATCCCTAACGTTGGACTCTTGGGGTCGGTTGAGCAGCGTCCATCCCTAACATTGGACTCTTGGGGTTGGTTGAGCAGCGTCCATCCCTAACATTGGACTCTTGGGGTTGGTTGAGCAGCGTCCATCCCTAACGTTGGACTCTTGGGGTCGGTTAAGCAGCATCCATCCCTAACGTTGGACTCTTGGGGTCGGTTGAGCAGCGTCCATCCCTAACATTAGACTCTTGGGGTCGGTTGAGCAGCATCCATCCCTAATGTTGGACTTTTGGGGTCGGTTGAGCAGCATCCATCCCTAACGTTGGACTCTTGGAATCGGCTGAGCAGCATCCATCCCTAACATTGGACTCTTGGGGTCGGTTGAGCAGCGTCCATCCCTAACATTAGACTCTTGGGGTCGGTTGAGCAGCATCCATCCCTAATGTTGGACTTTTGGGGTCGGTTGAGCAGCATCCATCCCTAACGTTGGACTCTTGGGGTCGGTTAAGCAGCATCCATCCCTAACATTGGACTCTTGGGGTCGGTTAAGCAGCATCCATCCCTAACGTTGGACTCTTGGGGTCGGTTGAGCAGCATCCATCCCTAACGTTGGACTCTTGGGGTCGGTTGAGCAGCATCCATCCCTAACGTTAGACTCTTGGGGTCGGTTGAGCAGCATCCATCCCTAACGTTGGACTCTTGGGGTCGGTTGAGCAGCATCCATCCCTAACGTTGGACTCTTGGAGTCGGCTGAGCAGCATCCATCCCTAATGTTGGACTCTTGGGGTCGGTTGAGCAGCATCCATCCCTAACGTTGGACTCTTGGGGTCGGTTGAGCAGCATCCATCCCTAACGTTGGACTCTTGGAGTCGGCTGAGCAGCATCCATCCCTAATGTTGGACTCTTGGGGTCGGTTGAGCAGCATCCATCCCTAACGTTAGACTCTTGGGGTCGGTTGAACAGCATCCATCCCTAACGTTGGACTCTTGGGGTCATTTGAGCAGCGTTCATCCCTAACGTTGGACTCTTGGGGTCGGTTAAGCAGCGTTCATCCCTAACGTTGGACTCTTGGGGTCGGTTAAGCAGAGTTCATCCCTAATGTTGGACTCTTGGGGTCGATTGAGCAGCATCCATCCCTAACGTTGGACTCTTGGGGTCATTTGAGCAGCGTTCATCCCTAACGTTGGACTCTTGGGGTCGGTTAAGCAGAGTTCATCCCTAACGTTGGACTCTTGGGGTCGGTTAAGCAGAGTTCATCCCTAATGTTGGACTCTTGGGGTCGATTGAACAGCATCCATCCCTAACGTTGGACTCTTGGGGTCCGTTAAGCAGCATCCATCCCTAACGTTGGACTCTTGGGGTCGGTTAAGCAGTGTCCATCCCTAATGTTGGACTCTTGGGATTGGTTGAGCAGCGACCATCCCTAACGTTCGACTCTTGGGGTCGGTGGAGCAGCGTCCATCCCTAACGTTGGACTCTTGGGGTCGGTGGAGCAGCATCCATCCCTAACATTGGACTCTTGGGGTCGGTTAAGCAGTGTCCATCCCTAACCTTGGACTCTTGGGGTCGATTGAGCAGCATCCATCCCTAATGTTGGACTCTTGGGATTGGTTGAGCAGCATCCATCCCTAACGTTGGACTCTTGGGGTCGGTGGAGCAGCATCCATCCCTAACGTTGGACTCTTGGGGTCGGTTGAGCAGCGACCATCCCTAACGTTGGACTCTTGGGGTCGGTGGAGCAGCATCCATCCCTAACGTTGGACTCTTGGGGTCGGTGGAGCAGCATCCATCCCTAACGTTGGACTCTTGGGATCGGTGGAGCAGCATCCATCCCTAACGTTGGACTCTTGGGGTCGGTTGAGCAGCGTCCATCCCTAACATTGGACTCTTGGGGTTGGTTGAGCAGCGTCCATCCCTAACATTGGACTCTTGGGGTCAGTTGAGCAGCATCCATCCCTAACGTTGGACTCTTGGGGTCGGTTGAGCAGCGACCATCCCTAACGTTGGACTCTTGGGGTCGGTGGAGCAGCATCCATCCCTAACGTTGGACTCTTGGGGTCGGTTGAGCAGCGACCATCCCTAACGTTGGACTCTTGGGGTCGGTGGAGCAGCATCCATCCCTAACGTTGGACTCTTGGGATCGGTGGAGCAGCATCCATCCCTAACGTTGGACTCTTGGGGTCGGTTGAGCAGCGTCCATCCCTAACATTGGACTCTTGGGGTTGGTTGAGCAGCGTCCATCCCTAACGTTGGACTCTTGGGGTCGGTTGAGCAGCATCCATCCCTAATGTTGGACTTTTGGGGTCGGTTGAGCAGCATCCATCCCTAACGTTGGACTCTTGGAATCGGCTGAGCAGCATCCATCCCTAACGTTGGACTCTTGGGGTCGGTTGAGCAGCGTCCATCCCTAACATTAGACTCTTGGGGTCGGTTGAGCAGCATCCATCCCTAATGTTGGACTTTTGGGGTCGGTTGAGCAGCATCCATCCCTAACGTTGGACTCTTGGGGTCGGTTAAGCAGCATCCATCCCTAACATTGGACTCTTGGGGTCGGTTAAGCAGCATCCATCCCTAACGTTGGACTCTTGGGGTCGGTTGAGCAGCATCCATCCCTAACGTTGGACTCTTGGGGTCGGTTGAGCAGCATCCATCCCTAACGTTAGACTCTTGGGGTCGGTTGAGCAGCATCCATCCCTAACGTTGGACTCTTGGGGTCGGTTGAGCAGCATCCATCCCTAACGTTGGACTCTTGGAGTCGGCTGAGCAGCATCCATCCCTAATGTTGGACTCTTGGGGTCGGTTGAGCAGCATCCATCCCTAACGTTGGACTCTTGGGGTCGGTTGAGCAGCATCCATCCCTAACGTTGGACTCTTGGAGTCGGCTGAGCAGCATCCATCCCTAATGTTGGACTCTTGGGGTCGGTTGAGCAGCATCCATCCCTAATGTTGGACTCTTGGGGTCGGTTGAGCAGCATCCATCCCTAACGTTAGACTCTTGGGGTCGGTTGAACAGCATCCATCCCTAACGTTGGACTCTTGGGGTCATTTGAGCAGCGTTCATCCCTAACGTTGGACTCTTGGGGTCGGTTAAGCAGCGTTCATCCCTAACGTTGGACTCTTGGGGTCGGTTAAGCAGCGTTCATCCCTAATGTTGGACTCTTGGGGTCGATTGAGCAGCATCCATCCCTAACATTGGACTCTTGGGGTCGGTTGAGCAGCATCCATCCCTAACGTTGGACTCTTGGGGTCCGTTAAGCAGCATCCATCCCTAACGTTGGACTCTTGGGGTCGGTTAAGCAGTGTCCATCCCTAATGTTGGACTCTTGGGATTGGTTGAGCAGCGACCATCCCTAACGTTCGACTCTTGGGGTCGGTGGAGCAGCATCCATCCCTAACATTGGACTCTTGGGGTCGGTTAAGCAGTGTCCATCCCTAACCTTGGACTCTTGGGGTCGATTGAGCAGCATCCATCCCTAATGTTGGACTCTTGGGATTGGTTGAGCAGCATCCATCCCTAACGTTGGACTCTTGGGGTCGGTGGAGCAGCATCCATCCCTAACGTTGGACTCTTGGGATCGGTGGAGCAGCATCCATCCCTAACGTTGGACTCTTGGGGTCAGTTGAGCAGCGTCCATCCCTAACATTGGACTCTTGGGGTTGGTTGAGCAGCGTCCATCCCTAACATTGGACTCTTGGGGTTGGTTGAGCAGCGTCCATCCCTAACGTTGGACTCTTGGGGTCGGTTGAGCAGCGTCCATCCCTAACGTTGGACTCTTGGGGTCGGTTGAGCAGCGTCCATCCCTAACATTAGACTCTTGGGGTCGGTTAAGCAGCATCCATCCCTAATGTTGGACTTTTGGGGTCGGTTGAGCAGCATCCATCCCTAACGTTGGACTCTTGG
This sequence comes from Staurois parvus, assembly GCF_062004578.1. Lineage (NCBI taxonomy): Eukaryota > Metazoa > Chordata > Amphibia > Anura > Ranidae > Staurois > Staurois parvus. Next base: position 236,894 of record NW_028319131.1, read on the forward strand.
AATCGGCTGAGCAGCATCCATCCCTAACGTTGGACTCTTGGGGTCGGTTGAGCAGCATCCATCCCTAATGTTGGACTTTTGGGGTCGGCTGAGCAGCATCCATCCCTAATGTTGGACTTTTGGGGTCGGTTGAGCAGCATCCATCCCTAACGTTGGACTCTTGGGGTCGGTTAAGCAGCATCCATCCCTAACATTGGACTCTTGGGGTCGGTTAAGCAGCATCCATCCCTAACGTTGGACTCTTGGGGTCGGTTGAGCAGCATCCATCCCTAACGTTAGACTCTTGGGGTCGGTTGAGCAGCATCCATCCCTAACGTTAGACTCTTGGGGTCGGTTGAGCAGCATCCATCCCTAACGTTGGACTCTTGGGGTCGGTTGAGCAGCATCCATCCCTAACGTTGGACTCTTGGGGTCGGTTGAGCAGCATCCATCCCTAACGTTGGACTCTTGGGGTCGGTTGAGCAGCATCCATCCCTAACGTTGGACTCTTGGAATCGGCTGAGCAGCATCCATCCCTAACGTTGGACTCTTGGGGTCGGTTGAGCAGCATCCATCCCTAACGTTGGACTCTTGGGGTCGGTTAAGCAGCATCCATCCCTAACATTGGACTCTTGGGGTCGGTTAAGCAGCATCCATCCCTAACGTTGGACTCTTGGGGTCGGTTGAGCAGCGTCCATCCCTAACATTGGACTCTTGGGGTCGGTTGAGCAGCGTCCATCCCTAACGTTGGACTCTTGGGGTCGGTTGAGCAGCATCCATCCCTAACGTTAGACTCTTGGGGTCGGTTGAGCAGCATCCATCCCTAACGTTAGACTCTTGGGGTCGGTTGAGCAGCATCCATCCCTAACGTTGGACTCTTGGGGTCGGTTGAGCAGCATCCATCCCTAACGTTGGACTCTTGGAGTCGGCTGAGCAGCATCCATCCCTAATGTTGGACTCTTGGGGTCGGTTGAGCAGCATCCATCCCTAACGTTGGACTCTTGGAGTCGGCTGAGCAGCATCCATCCCTAATGTTGGACTCTTGGAGTCGGCTGAGCAGTGTCTATTCCTATCATTGGACTCTTGGGGTCGGTTGAGCAGCGTCTATCCCTAACGTTGGACTCTTGGGGTCGGTGGAGCAGCATCCATCCCTAACGTTGGACTCTTGGGGTCGGTTGAGCAGCATCCATCCCTAACGTCGGCCTCTGGGGGTCGGTTGAGCAGCGTTCATCCCTTCACTTGTATTGGCCAACACTGAGATCACTCCCCTCTTCTCACTTGCCAGTGGGGTGACCCTTTTCCTTCCATCCACATTTTGGAGCGGCACCATAAGGTATACTTTTCACTATGAACAGTGGACTGTGCCTGCTCACCGTGAGCTGAAGTAGCCAGAAGCCCATGTGAGGGGGAAGTGGTGACAATGCAGGAGCATAGTCTGGAGGGACAGAATGCTGATTGATCAATAAATATTACCATGCACTCTTATGGGATCTCTCCATAAAAGGTTGGACTTTTTCAACAAGCTGAGGATGCAGATTTGTCAGGAAGCGCCTGAACAAGGTCCTTCATGGCAGGATCGCCAAGGATTAGTTCAAATAAAACTGTAAATTCAAAAAAATCTAAAATGTGACTTTTGAAATGACGATAACAATGTAAATCTTCCAGGAGATTGTAGCGATTGGGTTTACCTCTGATTTAACCCTTCGGTGTCGCCTCTCTATCTTCGGATGGAGTTAATAGTTGGTCTCAGTTGTGCGGATGGCAAAGCAGAGCTTTGGAGAGGTCAGGCGGTTTGTTGCGCCCCCTGTTGGTGAGTGTGGCGCTCTCTTGTTCCCCCCCTCCCCCCGGCTCCATCCTGGCTTTCCTGCCGTTGTTTGTATCCGGCGCTGCACCTGTGTCTCTCGGCGTTCATCACGTATTTATTTATGGAGATGCTTTGACAGGCGCGGCGTACCTCCGGGCCCTCAGAGCTGCGATGTTTCCCCCCCTCCGCTGTGCAAATGAGGGGAGAGCAGGCACCGGCGGCTAATAATATAGGACGAGGCGGCGAGCGCGAGAGACGAGGCGCATAACGAGATGGAAGGGGGACCAGAGAGGCCCTCCTCACATTCTGCGCACACCGGGGGAACAGAGGCAGCCGTTAACTCTTTGCCCAAAGAAAAGTACTAAAGAATACCACTATGAAGATTTGTTGGATCAAAAGATTCCTAAAATGTTAAATATTAATGTATCGATCTTATAGTCGAGGAAATAACATGAAAGGGATACCTTTGGACTAAAGAAGTTTAATCTGTTTTCATTTTGCCTTCCCTGGTCACCCCCCCCCCCCTCCCCTTCCTCTCATCAACATTCTAATTAGTTTTGCTAAATAAAACCTTTTTGTTTCCATTACATAACTTATTTTGGCCCCAGTGACTCAGTCTTCACTTGCTCTCTGTGCTTCTCTATGCAACGCAGGCAGATCATGACTGGTGGGAGGGGCCTGTACATAGCTTCCTGAAACCATCAGAGCACCCCACCTCAGTATTCCTCTCAAGAAAACCCTCAGTCCTGATGCAATCAGTGGACTGGCTCTTGGGAAGAGCTATGCAAATGTCAAACAAATGAGAAAATGGCGCAAATGAAGTCATAGCACAAATCCAAATATGACTGCTTAACTCCTCCCCCTCCAGAAGATTTTCCCCCCCCTTCCTGACCAGTGTCATGATTGCAAGCTGGTACTGTAATTCAAGCTGCGTATGTGCAGCTCAGCGTACAATGCCGGGCTAATCTCTGTGTCCCGGAATGAGAGGCCCCTCTGCATGCGCAGCTCAGTGTACAATGCCGGGCCAATCTCTGTGTGCTGGGATGAATGGCCCCTGTGCATGCGCAGCTCAGTGTACAATACCAGGCCAATCTCTTTGTATCGGGATGAGCGGCTCCTGTGCATACGCAGCTCAGCATACAATGCCGGGCTAATCTCTGTGTGCCTAGATGAGTGGCTCTTGTGCATGTGCAGCTCAGCGTACAATGCTAAGCCAATCTCTGTGTGCTGGGATGAGCAGCTCTCATGCAGCTCAACATACAATGCCGGGCCATTCTCTGTGTGCCTAGATGAGTGGCTCCTGTGCATGAGCAGCTCAGTGTACAATGCCGAGCCAATCTCTGTGTGCAGAAATCAGCAGCTCCTGTGCATGCGCAGCTCAGTGTACAATGCCAAGTCAATCTCTGTGTTATGGGATGAGCGGCTCCTGTGCTTGCGCAGCTCAGCGTACTATGCCAGGCCAATCTCTGTGTGCTGGGATGAGCGGCTCCTGTACTTATGCAGCTTAGTTTAAACTGCCACGCCAATCTCTGTTTGCCGGGATGAGTTGCTCCTGTGCATGAGCAGCTCAGTGTACAATGCCGAACCAATCTCTGGGTGCCGAGGTGAGTGGCACCTGTGGATGTGCAGCTCAGTTTACAATGCTGAGCCAATCTCCGTGTTCTGGAATGAGCGGCTCCTGTGCATGCGCAGCTCAGCATACAATGCCAAGGCAATCTCTGAGTGCTGGGATGAGCGGCTCCCATGCAGCTCATCATGCAATGCCGGGCCAATCTCTGTGTGCTGGGATGAGTGGCTCCTGTGCATGCGCAGCTCGGCATACAATACCGGGCCAATCTCTGTGTGCCAGGATGAGTGGTCCCTGTGCATGTGCAGCTCAGCGTACAATGCCAAGCTAATCTTTGTGTGCTGGGATAAGCGGCTCCCATGCAGCTCAACATACAATGCCGGGCCATGCTCTGTGTGCAAGATGAGTGGCTCCTGTGCATGTGCAGCTCAGTGTACAATGCTGGGCCAATCTCTGTGTGCCGAGATGAGCGGCCCCTGTGCATGCGCAGCTCAGCGTACAATGCTGGGCCAATTTCTGTGTGCCAGGATGATCAGCTCCTGTGCATGTGCAGCTCAGCATACAATGTCGGGCCAATCTCTGTGTGCCGGGATGAGCAGCTCCCATGCAGCTCAACATACAATGCCAGGTCATGCTCTGTGTGCTGGGATGAGCGGCTCCTGTGCATGCGCAGCTCAGTGTACAATGTCGGGCTAATCTCTGTGTGCCAGGATCAGCTGCGCCTGTGCTGCGCAGCTCAGTGTACAATGCCGGGCCAATCTCTGTGTCCCGGGATGAGTGGTCCCTGTGCATGTGCAGCTCAGCGTACAATGCCAAGCTAATCTTTGTGTGCCGGGATGAGTGGCTCCCATGCAGCTCAACATACAATGCCAGGCCATGCTCTGTGTGCCGAGATGAGCAGCCCCTGTGTATGAGCAGCTCAGCGTACAATGTCGGGCTAATCTCTGTGTGCCAGGATCAGCTGCGCCTGTGCTGCGCAGCTCAGCGTACAATGCCGGGCCAATCTCTGTGTGCCGGGATGAGTGACTCCCATGCTGCTCAACATACAATGCCAGGCCAATCTCTGTGTGCCGGTATGAGTGGTCCCTTGCATGCGCAGCTCAGCATACAATGCTGGGCCAATCTCTGTGTGCCAGGATGAGTGGCCCCTGTGTATGCGCAGCTCAGCGTACAATGCGGACCAGTCTCTCTGTGTGCCAGGATTAGTGGCTCCCATGCAGCTCAACATACAATGCCGGGCCAATCTCTGTGTGCTGGGATGAGCGGCCCCTGTGCATGTGCAGCTCAGCCTACAATGCCGGGCCAATCTCTGTGTGTCGGGATGAGTGGCTCCTGTGGATGTGCAGCTCAGCGTACAATGCCGGGCCAATCTCTGTGTGCCGGGATGAGTTGCCCCTGTGCATGTGCAGCTCAGTGTACAATGCCGGGCCAATCTCTCTGTGTGCCAGGATGAGTGGCTCCCATGCAGCACAACATACAATGCCGGGCCAATCTCTGTGTCCCGGGATGAGTGGCCCCTGTGCATGTGCAGCTCAGCGTACAATGCCGGGCCAATCTCTGTGTGCTGGGATGAGCAACCCCTGTGCATGTGCAGCTCAGCCTACAATGCCGGGCCAATCTCTGTGTGCCAGGATGAGCATCTCCTGTGCATGTGCAGCTCAGTGTACAATGCCGGACCAATCTCTGTGTGCTGGGATGAGTGACTCATGTGCATGCGCAGCTCAGTGTACAATTCTGGGCCAATCTATGTGTGTCAGGATGAGCAGCTCCTGTGCATGCGCAGCTCAGCGTACAATGCCGGGCCAATCTCTGTGTCCCGGGATGAGTGGCCCCTGTGCATGTGCAGCTCAGTGTACAATGCCGGGCCAATCTCTCTGTGTGCCAGGATGAGTGGCTCCCATGCAGCACAATATACAATGCTGGGCCAATCTCTGTGTGCCGGGATGAGTGGCTCCTGAGCATGCGCAGCTCAGTGTACAATGCTGGGCCAATCTCTGTGTGCCGGGATGAGCGGCCCCTGTGCATGCGCAGCGTACAATGCCGGGCCAATCTCTGTGTGCCGGGATGAGTGGCACCTGTGGATGCACAGAAGTGACATCATCCTGTGCCATCCAATGAAGACAGCCAGAGACCAGGACAAGATGGCGGCACCGGAGAGGGACTGTTGGAAAGGTGAGTATTACCCCCTTTAGTTCCACCTTAATACTGGCGGAAAGCCGCCCGACTCTCTCGGTTGGTTCCATGACGCTGTATATTGTGAATTCTTTGCCGGCCACATCCGGTAATTGGGAGATTTCTCTTCCATGTAGTAATGGCTGCGCTGAGACCTCCCGGCTGGCACAGCGATCTCATGCCAGGCTGCGTGTGGCAGGAAAAGACTAATTACCCGCATTGCCTCCGGCGTGGGCACATGTATAATAACACGCTGGCAGCTGGTGAGCGCTTTCATTAGGAAGCAGGATGGTCCACACGGGATCCATCCTGTGAATTCCAGGGAAGGGGAGGAAAGATGTTCAGCTATTTGTCCGGGTGTGCCGAACGCAGGGCGACCATCACTGGCGGTACATGAAAGGTGGGGTGCGGGGGAGGGGGTGGGGGGTCCGGAATGTCGAGTCACAGAGGTAATCAGGGGAAAAGGAAGACATTATGTATGTTCACCGACTTCATACCAAACATACAACAACACGCCATCCTCCCAACACGTAGAGGCTCCATCATGAAAACAGAGCAGCAAAGCCAGAAAGAACATTGTACCTGTGATCGTTGCATCATGGGCGATCGTTGCATCATGGGTGATCGTTGCATCATGGGCGATCGTTGCATCATGGGCGATCAATGCATCATGGGCGATCGTTGCATCATGGGCGATCAATGTATCATGGGCGATCAATGCATCATGGGCGATCGTTGCATCATTGGTGATCAATACATCATAGGCGATCGTTGCATTATGGGCGATCAATATATCATGGGCGATCGTTGCATCATGGGCGATCGTTGCATCATGGGCGATCGTTGCACCATGGGCGATCGTTGCATCATTGGTGATCAATACATCATAGGCGATCGTTGCATTATGGGCGATCAATATATCATGGGCGATCGTTGCATCATGGGTGATCGTTGCATCATGGGCGATCGTTGCATCATGGGCGATCAATGCATCATGGGCGATCGTTGCATCATGGGCGATCGTTGCATCATGGGCGATCAATGTATCATGGGTGATCGCTGCATCATGGGCGATCAATACATCATGGGTGATCGTTGCATCATGGGCGATCAATGCATCATGGGCGATCAATGTATCATGGGTGATCGCTGCATCATGGGCGATCAATGCATCATGGGCGATCAATGCATCATGGGTGATCAATACATCATGGGCGATATATGCATCATGGGTGATCAATGCATCATGGGTGATCGATACATCATGGGCGATCGTTGCATCATGGGCGATCAATACATCATGGGCGATTGTTGCATCATGGGCGATCGTTGCATCATGGGCGATCAATACATCATGGGCGATCAATGCATCATGGGCGATCAATACATCATGGGCGATTGTTGCATCATGGGCGATCAATGCATCATGGGCGATCAATGCATCATGGGCGATCGTTGCGTCATGGGCGATCAATGCATCATGGGCGATCAATACATCATGGGCGATCGTTGCATCATGGGTGATCAATGCATCATGGGTGATCAATGCATCATGGGCGATCAATGTATCATGGGCGATTGTTGCATCATGGGTGATCAATGCATCATGGGCGATCAATGTATCATGGGCGATTGTTGCATCATGGGTGATCGTTGCATCATGGGCGATCAATATATCATGGGCGATCGTTGCATTATGGGTGATCAATATATCATGGGCGATCGTTGCATCATGGACGATCGTTGCGTCATGGGCGATCAATGTATCATGGGCGATCGTTGCATCATAGGCGATCGTTACATCATGGGTGATCGTTGCATCATGGGTGATCAATGCATCATGGGCGATCGTTACATCATTGGTGATCAATACATCATAGGCGATCGTTGCATTATGGGCGATCAATATATCATGGCCGATCGTTGCATCATGGGCGATCGTTGCATCATGGGCGATCAATACATCATAGGCGATTGTTGCATCATGGGCGATCGTTGCATCATGGGCGATCAATACATCATGGGCGATCAATGCATCATGGGCGATCAATACATCATGGGTGATCAATGCATCATGGGCGATCAATGCATCATGGGTGATCAATACATCATAGGCGATTGTTGCATCATGGGCGATCGTTGCATCATGGGCGATCAATACATCATGGGCGATCAATGCATCATGGGCGATCAATGTATCATGGGTGATCGCTGCATCATGGGCGATCAATGCATCATAGGCGATCAATGCATCATGGGTGATCAATACATCATGGGCGATATATGCATCATGGGTGATCAATGCATCATGGGTGATATATGCATCATAGGCGATCAATGCATCATGGGTGATCAATACATCATGGGCGATATATGCATCATGGGTGATCAATGCATCATGGGTGATCGTTGCATCATGGGTGATCAATACATCATGGGCGATCGTTGCATCATGGGCGATCAATACATCATGGGCGATTGTTGCATCATGGGTGATCAATGCATCATGGGTGATCAATGCATCATGGGTGATCGTTGCATCATGGGTGATCAATACATCATGGGCGATCGTTGCATCATGGGCGATCAATACATCATGGGCGATCAATGCATCATGGGCGATCAATACATCATGGGCGATTGTTGCATCATGGGCGATCAATGTATCATGGGCGATCGTTGCATCATAGGCGATCGTTACATCATGGGTGATCATTGCATCATGGGCGATCGTTACATCATTGGTGATCAATACATCATAGGCGATCGTTGCATTATGGGCGATCAATATATCATGGCCGATCGTTGCATCATGGGCGATCGTTGCATCATGGGCGATCAATACATCATAGGCGATTGTTGCATCATGGGCGATCGTTGCATCATGGGCGATCAATACATCATGGGCGATCAATGCATCATGGGCGATCAATACATCATGGGTGATCAATGCATCATGGGCGATCAATGCATCATGGGTGATCAATACATCATAGGCGATTGTTGCATCATGGGCGATCGTTGCATCATGGGCGATCAATACATCATGGGCGATCAATGCATCATGGGCGATCAATGTATCATGGGTGATCGCTGCATCATGGGCGATCAATGCATCATAGGCGATCAATGCATCATGGGTGATCAATACATCATGGGCGATATATGCATCATGGGTGATCAATGCATCATGGGTGATCGTTGCATCATGGGTGATCAATACATCATGGGCGATCGTTGCATCATGGGCGATCAATACATCATGGGCGATTGTTGCATCATGGGTGATCAATGCATCATGGGTGATCAATGCATCATGGGTGATCGTTGCATCATGGGTGATCAATACATCATGGGCGATCGTTGCATCATGGGCGATCAATACATCATGGGTGATATATGCATCATAGGCGATCAATGCATCATGGGTGATCAATACATCATGGGCGATATATGCATCATGGGTGATCAATGCATCATGGGTGATCGTTGCATCATGGGTGATCAATACATCATGGGCGATCGTTGCATCATGGGCGATCAATACATCATGGGCGATTGTTGCATCATGGGTGATCAATGCATCATGGGTGATCAATGCATCATGGGTGATCGTTGCATCATGGGTGATCAATACATCATGGGCGATCGTTGCATCATGGGCGATCAATACATCATGGGCGATCAATGCATCATGGGCGATCAATACATCATGGGCGATTGTTGCATCATGGGCGATCAATGTATCATGGGCGATCGTTGCATCATAGGCGATCGTTACATCATGGGTGATCATTGCATCATGGGCGATCGTTACATCATTGGTGATCAATACATCATAGGCGATCGTTGCATTATGGGCGATCAATATATCATGGCCGATCGTTGCATCATGGCCGATCGTTGCATCATGGGCGATCGTTGCATCATGGGCGATCAATACATCATAGGCGATTGTTGCATCATGGGCGATCGTTGCATCATGGGCGATCAATACATCATGGGCGATCAATGCATCATGGGCGATCAATACATCATGGGTGATCAATGCATCATGGGCGATCAATGCATCATGGGTGATCAATACATCATAGGCGATTGTTGCATCATGGGCGATCGTTGCATCATGGGCGATCAATACATCATGGGCGATCAATGCATCATGGGCGATCAATGTATCATGGGTGATCGCTGCATCATGGGCGATCAATGCATCATAGGCGATCAATGCATCATGGGTGATCAATACATCATGGGCGATATATGCATCATGGGTGATCGTTGCATCATGGGTGATCAATACATCATGGGCGATCGTTGCATCATGGGCGATCAATACATCATGGGCGATTGTTGCATCATGGGTGATCAATGCATCATGGGTGATCAATGCATCATGGGTGATCAATACATCATGGGCTATCGTTGCATCATGGGCGATCAATACATCATGGGTGATCAATACATCATGGGCGATCAATACATCATGGGCGATCAATACATCATGGGTGATCAATGCATCATGGGCGATCAATGCATCATGGGCGATCAATACATCATGGGCGATTGTTGCATCATGGGCGATCAATGCATCATGGGCGATCAATGCATCATGGGCGATCGTTGCGTCATGGGCGATCAATGCATCATGGGCGATCAATACATCATGGGCGATCGTTGCATCATGGGTGATCAATGCATCATGGGTGATCAATGCATCATGGGTGATCAATGCATCATGGGCGATCAATGTATCATGGGCGATTGTTGCATCATGGGTGATCGTTGCATCATGGGCGATCAATATATCATGGGCGATCGTTGCATTATGGGTGATCAATATATCATGGGCGATCGTTGCATCATGGGTGATCAATATATCATGGGCGATCGTTGCATCATGGACGATCGTTGCGTCATGGGCGATCAATGTATCATGGGCGATCGTTGCATCATGGGCGATCGTTGCATCATGGGTGATCGTTGCATCATGGGTGATCAATGCATCATGGGTGATCGTTGCATCATGGGTGATCAATGCATCATGGGCGATCGTTACATCATTGGTGATCAATACATCATGGGCGATCGTTACATCATTGGTGATCAATACATCATAGGCGATCGTTGCATTATGGGCGATCAATATATCATGGCCGATCGTTGCATCATGGGCGATCGTTGCATCATGGGCGATCAATACATCATGGGCGATCGTTGCATCATGGGCGATCGTTGCATCATGGGTGATCAATGCATCATGGGCGATCGTTGTGTCACATGGAGGGGGGGTGATTGTTGCGTCACGGGTGATATTTGCATCATGGGTGATCGTTGTGTCATAGGTGATTATTGCATCATGGGCAGGGGAGGACTGACAACTCATGGGGCCCCCGGGCAATAGGGGATCATGGGGCCCCTGTGTCCTTGCCCAAACTCGAAAAAGCCTATGAAAAAGGTACCAGGGGCATCTCATGGGGCCCCCTACTGACCCCGGGCCCTCGGGCACTGCCCGAGTTTCCAAATGGTCAGTCCACCCCCTGATCATGGGTGATTGTTGCATCATGCTGCGCCCGTCCTGCAGACCATCCTTCCCTGGGCACCTGAAGGCTCCTGGCCACCCGTCCTGCAGACCATCCTTCCCTGGGCACCTGAAGGCTCCTGGTCACCCGTCCTGCAGACCATCCTTCCCTGGGCACCTGAAGGCTCCTGGTCACCCGTCCTGCAGACCATCCTTCCCTGGGCACCTGAAGGCTCCTGGTCACCCGTCCTGCAGACCATCCTTCCCTGGGCACCTGAAGGCTCCTGGTCACCCGTCCTGCAGACCATTCTTTTTCATTTTTCCTTTTTCTTTTACCTTAGTTTTCTTTCTTTCCTTTTATCGTTTTTGGCTGACATTTGGCTGAAAAGTTCCCAATTTTTTTTTTTTTTAATTTTGGCGTTTGGCAAAAATGTTCTCAATATTCACTAAGTTTTTATTTTGTTTTATTGCGATCTTATTTTTTCTTTTTGGTATTTTAATCTTTTTTTCATTTTTTTTCTTTTTCTTTTACTTTCTTTTTCTTTCTTTCCTTTTATCATTTTGGCATTTGGCTAAAATGTTCCCAATTTTCCTAAGATTTGTTTTTCTATTGTCATCTTTTTTTTTTTCTTTTTTGTATTTTAATCTGTTGTCATTTTCTTTGACTTTATTTTTCTTTCTTTCCTTTTATGTATTCCTTTTATCGTTTTTGGCTGACATTTGGCTAAAATTTTCCCAATTTTTTTTTCATTTTGGCACTTGGCAAAAATGTTCTCAATTTTCACCAATTTTTTTTTTGTTTCATTGCAATCTTTTTTTTTTTGTATTTTAATCTTTTTCAATTTTTTCAACTTTATTTTTCTTTCTTTCCTTTTATCGTTTTGACATTTGGCTAAAATGTTCCCAATTTTTTTTTTTTTTTTTTGGCACTTGGCAAAACTGTTCTCAATTTTCACAATTTTTTTTTTTTTATTGCAATCTTTTTTTTTTTTTTTATGTATTTTAATCTTTTTCTTTTTTTTCTTTTTATTTGACTTCCTTTTATCGTTTTGGCATTTGGCTAAAATGTTCCCAATTTTTTGCTAAAATTTTACCAAAACTCTCAATTTTAGCTCATTCCTAGCACGCCTCTATATAATGTGATGGGATAATGAGAGGCAGAAAATATTTCCAGTTTCGCGTGACAATACGAAATCAGCGCTTGCATTAAAAGCACTTTTTTTTTTTTTTATAGGATTAACCCCCTCAGTCTGGTGCCACCTTTGCCCCGGCGCTGAAAGAGTTCGCCGGCATGTTATGCGCCAGACAATGACGCCTGGTGACAGCCCGGGCTAATTGGAGTAAATGAATTTATCTTGGGTGCAATGTTTCTCGACGCACGCCGTTTCCCTTGCATAAGTGATGAGCGCCAGCGCCTGAATTAGCTCTGACTTTTTAATCATTTAGGAGTGCAATCTGTTAATTAGCGGGGGGGGGGGGGTATAACGATGCCAGATCTGCAGCTGCCTGGCCGCCTCTGAGATTCTCAGCCACGTCAGACTGCGATTTATTCATCCTCCCCGACAGATGCTGCCAACAGTCACGAGGGGGGGGGACACCGACCCCCGAACTTTCCTTTCTACATGGGAAAAACTTGCCGGCAAACGCATGGAGGAAAATCGTCCTTCGTGGACCCGGAGAGCTGTGACATTCTCTGGATGAAACGATGTCTCTGGCCTGATGGGGCAAATGAGTCCTGGATATTTTATTACTGGGTTGCGTGTCTTGGAAGCACGCAATCTAAATGATAATTGACGCAGATTTTTTAAATATATTTTTAATATTTTTTTATATATTTTTAAATATATTTTTAAATTTTTTTTTATATATTTTTTATATATTTTAATATATTTTAAATATTTTTTTCTATATATTTTTTACATATTTTTTATATATTTTAATATAGTTTTAATATATTTTTTTTATATATTTTTAATATTTTTTTAAATATTTTTAAAAATATATTTTTATATATTTTTTATATATTTTAATATATTTGTAATATTTTTTTATATATTTTTTATATATTTTAATATATTTTAAATATTTTTTTCTATATATTTTAAATATTTTTTTCTATATATTTTTTACATATTTTTTATATATTTTAATATAGTTTTAATATATTTTTTTATATATTTTTAATATTTTTTTAAATATATATTTTTATATATTTTTTATATATTTTAATATATTTGTAATTTTTTTTATATATTTTTTATATATTTTTATATATTTTAATATATTTTTAAGATTTTTTTAATATATTTTTTATATATTTTATATAGTTTTTATATATTTTAATATATTTTTAATATTTGTTTTATATACTTTTTATATATTTTTTATATTTTTTTATATTTTTTTTATATTTGTTTATATATATTTTATATATAGTCAATATATTTATTGCTGCATTTTGTATACCTTTCGCATTATTTGCCGCTTCCTTTTGTGAGCTCTCCTCCTCCCAACTCTCCTATTGAGTTGCATTATAAATGTACAAATTGCTGACACAATTCACACCCTGTGTAATAACATATGCTAAAAGAAAAACGCCAAAAAAACGCCGGTTTGCTGCGTTTTCCCGCGTTTACCAGCGTTAGAGCGTTTTTGCAGCTAAAAAAAAAAACTCCTCTGGAAACCCACTAGCTCTGGGGGTTTTTTTTCCAGCTAAAAAATGCAGATTAAAGCCCAATATTGTAAGTCCTCGTGCACGCTGGGCGGTTTTTTTATAACAGCGGCTGTTTTGGCGTTTTTTTCTACAGTCGGTAAACTCCCCAGCATTTTATCCTACGTGTCCGTGCACACATAGGCTTTAATCAACGTTTTTTGGCTGGAAAAAAAAAAAAAAAACACCCAGAACTAGTGGGTTTCTAGAGGAGCTTTTTAGCTGTAAAAATGCTCTAACGCTGGTAAACGTGGGAAAAATGCAGTAAAACGCGGCAAAACGCAGCAAAGCAGCATTTTTGTGCATTTTTTATTTATCATATATATTTTTTATGCTCCTAAAGGCACGGGCTAGGCGGGCATTCTTGTTGACATCTGAGCGAGCGTTGTTATGTGTGATACTTTTTTAGGGCCGGTGAATGCATGCGCGTTTTTGACACGTTTTTGGTACGATCCGCTGCGTTTGTATGCCTTATTGACGCTTTCCAGTGCGTTTTTAATGCATTCCAGTTTATTCACCGTACAGCGATCGGTGTTCTGCTGTTTCTTCTGTCCGGGTACCGGATCACAGTGTCGTGCGCTCCCAGGGAGTGTGCATAGGCAGTGAATGCAGGTGACGTTTAGAGACGTCAACCCGCTTCGGCAGCTCTCCCGTCTGGATCATGTCTATAAACGGCTGGAGGGAGCGCTGCCAAAGCGGGTTGAAGTGTTTAATCTGCGTTTTTTGGCTGGAAAAAAACCCAGAGCTAGTGGGGTTTCCAGAGAAGTTTTTTAGCTACAAAAACGCTCTAACGCTGGTAAACGTGGGAAAATGCAGTAAAACGCGGGAAAACGCAGCAAAGCAGCGTTTTTGTGCATTTTTTTTTTAGCATAGATATTTTTCATGCTCCTAAAGGTATGGGCTAGGCGGGCATTCTTGTTGACATCTGAGCGAGCGTTGTTATGTGTGATATTTTTTTAGGGCCGGTTCATGCATGCGCGTTTTTGACACGTTTTTGGTACGATCCGCTGCGTTTGTATGCGTTATTGATGCTTTCCAGTGCGTTTTTAATGCATTCCAGTTTATTCACCATACAGCGATCAGTGTTACGCTGTGTCCTCTGGGTACCGGGTCACGGTCCCGTGTGCTCCAAGGGAGCGCATGCATAGGCAGTGAATGCGGGTGACGTTTAGAAACGTCAACCCGCTTCGGCAGCTCTCCCGTCCGGCCCATGTCTATAAACGGCTGGAGGGAGCGCTGCCGAAGCGGGTTGAAGTGTTTAATAGGCATTTTTTGGCTGGAAAAAAACCCCCAAAACTATTGGGTTTCTAGAGGAGTTTTTTAGCTGCAAAAACGCTCTAACGCTGGTAAATGCGGAAAAAACGCAGCAAAGCAGCGTTTTTGTGCGTTTTTTTCAGCATATATATTTTTTATGCTCCTAAAGGCACTGGGTAGGCGTGTATTCTTGTTGACATCTGAGCGAGCGTTGTTATGTGTGACACTATTTTAGGGCCGGTTCACAGTATAGAGACGCAGTCCAGATGCGTACCGGAAGCGTTTTTGCATGCGCGTTTTTGACGCATTTTTGGTACGTTCTGGTGTGTTTTTGATGCTTTCCGGTTCATTTTGGCTAAATTATTATTATTATTATACAGGATTTATGGCGCCAACAGTTTGCTCAGCGCTTTACAATATAACGGGAGACAATACAGCAACAATACAGTTCAATACAAGAGGGATAGGAGGGCCCTGATCCTGGGAGCTTACAATCTAAGAGGGAGGGGCTAGTGGTACTAAAGGTAGTAACTGTGGGGGATGGACTGGTTGGAAGAGTAGAAGATTCCAGTATTAGCTGAAGGCAGGATAGGCTTCCCTGAAGAGACAGGTTTTCAGAGATCGCCTAAAAGTGAGCAGAGTAGGCGATAGTCTGATAGATTGGGGTAGGGAGTTCCAGAGGATGGGGGAAGCTCTGGAGAAGTCCTGGAGATGAGCATGGGAGGAGTTAGCACTAGTTAGCACTTTCGCTTGGCAGTACTCGGGTCATTGGTTTGAATCCAAACCACGGTACCACCATGGTGCCTGATGTTTGCATGTTCGCCCTGTGCCTGCGTGACTTTCCTCTGGGTACTCCGGTTTCCTCCAACACTCCAAAGACATGCTGGTAGATAAATTGGCTCCTGTCTAAATTGGCCCTAATATGTGCATCAGCATTTTTTGGCTGGAAAAAAATCCCAAAACTAGTGTGTTTCCAGAGGAGTTTTTTAGCTACAAAAATGCTTTAACGCTGGTAAACGTGCAAAAATGCAGCAAAGCAGCGTTTTTGTGCATTTTTTATTTAGCATAAATATATTTCATGCTCCTAAAGACATGGGCTAGGGGTGTATTCTTGGTGATATCTGAGCGAGCGTTGTTATGTGTGACACTTTTTTAGGGCCGGTTCACAGTATAGAGACGCAGTCCAGATGCGTTCCGGATGAGTTTTTGGTGCTTTTTTGGATGTTCCGGTGCGCTTTTGATGCTTTCCAGTTTTATATATTACAAAACATATAAATTAAAATATATTTTAAATATATTTATAAAATATTCTTCCCAAATATGTTGACACATATTTGAAATGCTACAATTTTTGGCCTTATTCAATATATTTAAAAAAAAAAAAAAAAAAATATATATATATATATATATATATATATTTTTTTTTTTTTTTTTTAACACAGCATGTTGAAATGCGTTTTTTATATATTACAACATATATGAAAAATGTTTTTTAAAAATACATTTTTTTAAATATACTCTTCAAATTTTTTTTTCTTATAAAAAAAGTAATTTTAACATACTGTATATTTTTACATATATTTGTAAATGCATTCCAAAAATGTAGGTGGAATAGGTCAAATGTACATTCCCCTGTAAGGGGTTCACTCCAGGGCACAGCTTCTCTCCCACAGTCCTCTTCAAGGTCTCTCCAATGCCGCAACAACCTCCAGCACTCCTTCGCTCAAAAAAGAAAGGCTTTTGGTAAAAAGCACTATAAACTTTAATAAAAGCAAAAAAATAAATCAGATTCACAAGCAAAGTGCTCTACCTTACATATACTTACATAGTTAGTCTGGCTGAAAAACACAAAAGTCCATCCAGTTCAACCATTAAAAAAAAAAGTTATAATCCTACACCCACAGTTGATCCAGAGGAAGGCGAAAAACCCAGCAAAGCACGATCCAATCTCCTCCTGCAGGGGAAGAAATTCCTTCATGATCCCCCGAGAGGCAATCGGATATTCCCTGGATCAACTTTCCCATAAATGTTATATCCAGTTATATTCTGTGTATCCAAGAAAGGATCCAGGACTTTCCTACAGCAATCCACTGAGCTGGCCACAACCAACTCTGGAGGGAGTCTATTCCACATTCTCACAGCTCTTACTGTGAAGAAACCTTTCCATGTTTGGAGATTAAATTTCTTTTCCTCCAGACGTAAAGAGCGCCCCCTTGTCCTCTGTGATGACCTCAGGGGGAATAACTACACCGAGTTCACTATATGAACCACTGATGTATTTATACATGGAGATCATATCCCCCCTTATGTATTATACATGGAGATCATATCCCCCCTTATGTATTATACATAGAGATCATAACCCCCCTTATGTATTATACATGGAGATCATATCCCCCCCTTATGTATTATACATGGAGATCATACCCCCCCTTATGTATTATACATGGTGATCATATCCCCCCCTTATGTATTATACATGGAGATCATATCCCCTCCTTATGTATTATACATGGAGATCATATCCCCCCTTATGTATTATACATGGAGATCATATCCCCCCCTTATGTATTATACATGGAGATCATATCCCCCTTATGTATTATACATGGAGATCATATCCCCCCTTATGTATTATACATGGAGATCATATCCCCCTTATGTATTATACATGGAGATCATATCCCCCCTTATGTATTATACATGGAGATCATATCCCCCCCCTTATGTATTATACATGGAGATCATATCCCCCCTTATGTATTATACATGGAGATCATATCCCCCCCTTATGTATTATACATGGAGATCATATCCCCCTTATGTATTATACATGGAGATCAAATCCCCTCCTTATGTATTATACATGGAGATCATATCCCCCCTTATGTATTATACATGGAGATCATATCCCCCCCTTATGTATTATACATGGAGATCATATCCCCCTTATGTATTATACATGGAGATCAAATCCCCTCCTTATGTATTATACATGGAGATCATATCCCCCCTTATGTATTATACATGGAGATCATATCCCCCCTTATGTATTATACATGGAGATCATATCCCTCCTTATGTATTATACATGGAGATCATATCCCCCTTATGTATTATACATGGAGATAATATCCCCCCCTTATGTATTATACATGGAGATCATATCCCCCCTTATGTATTATACATGGAGATAATATCCCCCTTATGTATTATACATGGAGATAATATCCCCCTTATGTATTATACATGAAGATCATATCCCCCCTTATGTATTATACATGGAGATCATATCCCCCTTATGTATTATACATGGAGATCATATCCCCCCTTATCTATTATACATGGTGATCATATCCCCCCCCTATATATTATACATGGAGATCATATCCCCCCTTATGTATTATACATGGAGATCATATCCCCCTTATGTATTATACATGGAGATCATATCCCCCTTATGTATTATACATGGAGATCATATCCCCCCTTATGTATTATACATGGAGATCATATCCCCCCCTTATGTATTATACATGGAGATCATATCCCCCCTTATGTATTATACATGGTGATCATATCCCCCTTATGTATTATACATGGAGATCATATCCCCCCTTATGTATTATACATGGAGATCATATCCCCCTTATGTATTATACATGGAGATCATATCCCCCCTTATGTATTATACATGGAGATCATACCCCCCCTTATGTATTATACATGGAGATCATATCCCCCTTATGTATTATACATGGAGATCATATCCCCCCTTATGTATTATACATGGAGATCATATCCCCCCCTTATGTATTATACATGGAGATCATATCCCTCCTTATGTACTATACATGGTGATCATATCCCTCCTTATGTATTATACATGGTGATCATATCCCCCTTATGTATTATACATGGAGATCATATCCCCCTTATGTATTATACATGGTGATCATATCCCCCCTTATGTATTATACATGGTGATCATATCCCTCCTTATGTATTATACATGGTGATCATATCCCCCTTATGTATTATACATGGAGATCATATCCCCCTTATGTATTATACATGGAGATCATATCCCCCCTTATGTATTATACTTGGAGATCATATCCCCCTTATGTATTATACATGGAGATCATATCCCCCCTTATGTAATATACTTGGAAATCATATCCCCCTTATGTATTATACATGGTGATCATATCCCCCATTATGTATTATACATGGAGATCATATCCCCCCTTATGTATTATACATGGAGATCATATCCCCCTTATGTATTATACATGGTGATCATATCCCCCTTATGTATTATACATGGAGATCATATCCCCCCTTATGTATTATACATGGAGATCATATCCCCCATTATGTATTATACATGGAGATCATATCCCCCTTATGTATTATACATGGTGATCATATCCCCCCTTATGTATTATACATGGAGATCATATCCCCCCTTATGTATTACACATGGAGATCATATCCCCCCTTATGTATTACACATGGAGATCATATCCCCCTTATGTATTATACATGGTGATCATATTCCCCCTTATGTATTATACATGGAGATCATATCCCCCCTTATGTATTATACATGGTGATCATATCCCCCTTATGTATTATACATGGAGATCATATCCCCCCCTTATGTATTATACATGGTGATCATATCCCCCCTTATATATTATACATGGAGATCATATCCCCCCTTATGTATTATACATGGAGATCATATCCCCCTTATGTATTATACATGGAGATCATATCCCCCCTTATGTATTATACATGGAGATCATATCCCCCCTTATGTATTATACATGGTGATCATATCCCCCCTTATGTATTATACATGGAGATCATATCCCCCCTTATGTATTATACATGGAGATCATA
This sequence comes from Staurois parvus, assembly GCF_062004578.1. Classification (NCBI taxonomy): domain Eukaryota; kingdom Metazoa; phylum Chordata; class Amphibia; order Anura; family Ranidae; genus Staurois; species Staurois parvus. Next base: position 256,812 of record NW_028319131.1, read on the forward strand.
TCTCCCTTATGTATTATACATGGAGATCATATCCCCCCCTTATGTATTATACATGGAGATCATATCCCCCCTTATGTATTATACATGGAGATCATATCCCCCCCTTATGTATTATACATGGTGATCATATCCCCCCTTAATTTCCTCTTCTTAAGAGGGAATAAACTCAGTTCCTCTAATCTTAGAAATGTTTTAAGGATAGAAGTGCTATGTCCCCTTAAGGCTCAGAATCTCCAATAATGTAATCCAGCATGGATTCAGCCATACTTCCTGATGGACGTGATGACGTCACTAGGCCCTGCCCTGGCGTGTTTCATCATGATCACGTGACTTTTTCAAAGGGTTTAAAAAAGTCAGAGCCACCTCATTTTCTTTCTAGAGGATGTCCAGTTGCTGCCAAACAACAAGTCCCATGATGCATTGCAAGATTGAAAGTTACAAGCATGACTCCCAAAGGCAGAGGCATGATGGGACTTGTAGTTTCACAGCAGCTGGAGGGCCACCAGTTTGACACCCCTAGCTGTTTTTTTCCCCAGCCTGAGTGTCCCTGGCCCACCCTTTCATTCATTGGATTTCAGCTTTGTCTGTCATGGAGGTCACATGGGGGCATTACCTGCATGTGAACACAGCCTGCCTCAGACCACCGCTCCTCCAGACTGACACCCACCCATCAAGGCATTTCTATACAGGCGTACCGAAGTTTATGACTTTGATGCGTTCTCTGGGACGTTTCGTACTGCGAAAAATTCGTAAACCGAAAAACTGTTTCCCATAGGAATGCACTGGGAACCAATTAATCTGTTCCGGAGGTCAGAAAAAAGTAAAAAAAAAGTATTTTATCTGTTCAAAACTCTTTATACACGTTAAAGGCATAAATAATAGCGATGCACAGATATGTCGGCCACCGAAACATATCGGCCGAAAATTCCCCTATCGGCATTATGCTGATAGGAAACATTTATCCTGCAACTCCCTCCTCACTGGCCTGCCTCGCCGCTGGCTATCCCCTCTTCAGTCCATCCTGAACACGGCTGCCAGACTCATTCACCTTTCCAACCGCTCTGTCTCCGCCACCCCCCTCTGCCAATCCCTCCACTGGCTTCCGATTGCGCAACGGATCAAATTCAAAATCCTAACACTGACGTACAAAGCTGTCCACCATACTGCCCCGTACTACATCTCTGACCTAATATCCAAGTACCGCCCAACACGCACACTCCGCTCCTCACAAGACCTCCTTCTCTCTAGTTCCCTGGTCTCCTCCTCCCATGCCCGCCTCCAGGACTTCTCCAGGGTGTCACCCATCCTCTGGAACTCCCTGCCCCAACCCATCAGATTATCACCTACTCTCCTCTCCTTTAGGCGCACCCTGAAAACCCATCTCTTCAGGGAAGCCTACCCCACCCCCTGCTAACTTGCCTCCCTCCTCCACTCTTCCTACCACTCCATCCCCCACAGCTATCTCCTCCTGTGCCACCATCCCCTCCCTCCTAGATTGTAAGCTCGAAAGAGCAGGGCCCTCAATCCCCTCATGTTTTGCATTGTATTGGTATTGTTCTGTCACATGTTCTGTCTCCCTTTGTAATGTACAGCGCTGAGCCAACTATTGGCGCTTTATAAATACTGTATAATAATAATAATAATAATTTATCCGATACAGGTGCTGATACGGGAGACTGTGTGTACTGCAGATGTGGGGGGGGGGGGGGGACGGTGGAGAAAGGCAGGAGAGAAGCAGTGTATATAGTGACTGGCTGTCACTATAGGTCAGTGCCGGTTTTTTTATATGTAATTACCAGCTTTTTTTTTCTTCACTATAGCTCAGAGAATCAGCTGTCACTTTCCCCGCAGCTGAAAGAAACAACACTTCTTTTTAGTTTCTTTCCCCGAGTTAAAAGAAACAAAGTTTCTTTTTAGTTTCTTTCCCTGAGTTAAAAGAAAAAGTTTCCTTTTAGTTTCTTTTCCTGAGTTAAAAGAAATAAAGTTTCCTTTTAGTTTCTTTCCCCGAGTTAAATGAAAAAAAGTTTCCTTTTAGTTTTTTTCCCCAAGTTAAAAGAAAAAGTTTCCCTTTAATTTCTTTCCCTGAGTTAAAAGAAACAAAGTTTCCCTTTAGTTCCTTTCCCCGAGGTAAAAAGAAACAAAGTTTCTTATTAGTTTCTTTCCCCGAGTTAAAAGAAAAAGTTTACTTTTAGTTTCTTTCCCCGAGTTAAAAGAAAAAGTTTCCTTTTAATTTCTTCCCCCGAGTTAAAAGAAACAAAGTTTCCCTTTAGTTTCTTTCCCCGAGTTAAAAGAAAAAGTTTCCTTTTAGTTTCTTTCCCCGAGTTAAAAGAAACAAGGTTTCCCTTTAGTTCCTTTCCCCGAGTTAAAAGAAACAAAGTTTCCTTTTATTTCTTTCCCCGAGTTAAAAGAAACAAAGTTTCCTTTTAGTTTCTTTCCCCGAGTTAAACAAAACAAAGTTTCCTTTTAGTTTTTTTCCCCAAGTTAAAAGAAAAAGTTTCTTTTTAATTTCTTTCCCCGAGTTAAAAGAAACAAAGTTTCTTTTTAGTTTCTTTCCCCGAGTAAAAAGAAACAAAGTTTCCTTTTAGTTTCTTTCCCCAAGTTAAAAGAAAAAGTTTCTTTTTAATTTCTTTCCCCAAGTTAAAAGAAAAAGTTTCCCTTTAATTTATTTTCCTGAGTTAAAAGAAACAAAGTTTCTTTCCCTGAGTTAAAAGAAACAAAGTTTCCTTTTAGTTTCTTTCCCCAAGTTACAGGAAACAAAGTTTCCTTTTACTTTTTTTCCCCAAGTTAAAAGAAAAAGTTTCCCTTTAATTTCTTTCCCCGAGTTAAAAGAAACAAAGTTTCCTTTTAGTTTCTTTCCTGGTATAAAAGAAACAAAGTTTCCTTTTAGTTTCTTTCCTGATATAAAAGAAACAAAGTTTCCTTTAGCTCCGGGGAAAGTGACAACTAATTCTGTGAGCTATAGTGAAGAAAAAAAAAAAAGCCGGCAGTTGCATTTAAAAATCGGCACCGACTTACATTTCATATTACGAAATCGAAAAAAAATTAGTAAAAAATGTGTAAACAGGCAAATTATTTTCAATGGATTTTCATTCGTAAACCGAAAATGACGTTATCCGAGGCGATGGTAACCCGAAGCACGCCTGTATCTGCATAACTCTTCACATTGAGCTTTGTCAGGGGAATCCCTTCACATTCAGAGACCCTCCGGATCGGAGATCCTGCCGGACGGACACTCCAGCGTTCTGAGGTGTAAGTGGGGAGGCAGAGGCTGCGCATGGCGACTCTGTGCAGCGTCAGGGCAGGCCCGGCCCCCCCTACACAGTGCGATAAAAACAGCGTGCGCCCCCCCCCCGTGAACATGTTCCTCCTGAGGCGGCTCTGTGACTTGCAGCCTTCTCACAGCTTGCCGCTGTGTTCCTTCGCCCCGTTTGACAGTTTGACTCTGTTTGTGTCGCACCACGGCCCCCACGGCCCCCACGTCCCCGACGTTTACAACCTATTTATCCAGCACTGCATAATGATCCCGATAAGTGACTTTCACTTGTCAAACAGGATTAGAGGTCTGGGGGAGTGAAGGTTTCCTACACAAATTGCAATGAATCGTCAACTGGATATAATTGCCGCCGGGGAGAGCTGCAGTGCGTCGGGGGTAACGCTTTATCAGTGCGATCTCGTCTTTCTACTCCACTGAGGGTCAACCTGAGTCTCTTGTCTTTCTAAAGATCGGTAGATTACATTATGGTGGATGACTCCTGACGTCACACCTGTATGGCCTAAAGTAGGGGTGCTCAACCTGTCGCCACATGTGGCCCTCGGAGTCCTCTGATGTGGCCCTCGACTTCAAATCAAAGAAGTGCGTACCCGGGATCGTTACATAGTTAGTCTGGCTGAAAAAAGACAAAAGTCCACCCAGATTAACCAAAAAAAGTTATAATCCTACACCCACAGTTGAAAAAATAAATCACATTCACAAGTAAAGTGCACTACCTTACATATAGTGACATAGTTAGTCTGGCTGAACAAAGACAAAAGTCCATCCAGTTCAATCATAAAAAAAGAACCCCAAAAAAACAAGTTATAATCCTACACCCACAGTTGATCCAGAGGAAGGCGAGAAACCCAGCAAAGCACGATCCAATCTGCTCCTGCAGGGGAAAAATTCCTTCCTGATCCCCCGAGAGGCAATCGGATATTCCCTGGATCAACTTTCCCTATAAATGTTATATCCAGTTATATTCTGTGTATCCAAGAAAGGATCCAGGACTTTCCTACAGCAATCCACTGAGCTGGCCACAACCAACTCTGGAGGGAGTCTATTCCACATTCTCACATGTATAATACCTAAGGAGGGGATATGATCTCCATGTATAATACATAAGGGGGGATATGATCTCCATGTATAATACATAAGGGGGGATATGATCTCCATGTATAATACATAAGGGGGGATATGATCTCCATGTATAATACATAAGGGGGGATATGATCACCATGTATAATACATAAGGGGGGATATGATCTCCATGTATAATACATAAGGGGGGATATGATCTCCATGTATAATACATAAGTGGGGGATATGATCTCCATGTATAATACATAAGGGGGGATATGATCTCCATGTATAATACATAAGGAGGATATGATCACCATGTATAATACATAAGGGGGGATATGATCTCCATGTATAATACATAAGGGGGGGATATGATCTCCATGTATAATACATAAGGGGGGATATGATCTCCATGTATAATACATAAGGGGGGGATATGATCTCCATGTATAATACATAAGGGGGGATATGATCTCCAGGTATAATACATAAGGTGGATATGATCTCCATGTATAATACATGAGGGGGGATATGATCTCCATGTATAATACATAAGGGGGGATATGATCTCCATGTATAATACATAAGGGAGGTATGATCTCCATGTATAATACATAAGGGGGGATATGATCTCCATGTATAATACATGAGGGGGGATATGATCTCCATGTATAATACATAAGGGGGGATATGATCTCCATGTATAATACATAAGGGGGGATATGATCTCCATGTATAATACATAAGGGGGGATATGATCTCCATGTATAATATATAAGGAGGATATGATCTCCATGTATAATACATAAGGGGGATATGATCACCATGTATAATACATAAGGGGGGGATATGATCTCCATGTATAATACATAAGGGGGGATATGATCTCCATGTATAATATATAAGGGGGATATGATCTCCATGTATAATACATAAGGGGGGTATGATCTCCATGTGTAATACATAAGGGGGGATATGATCTCCATGTATAATACATAAGGGGGATAGGATCTCCATATATAATACATAAGGGGGATATGATCTCCATGTATAATACATAAGGGAGGGATATGATCTCAATGTATAATACATAAGGGGGATATGATCTCCATGTATAATACATAAGGGGGATATGATCTCCATGCATAATACATAAGGGGGGTATGATCTCCATGTATAATACATAAGGGGGGATATGATCTCCATGTATAATACATAAGGGGGATATGATCTCCATGCATAATACATAAGGGGGGATATGATCTCCATGTATAATACATAAGGAGGGATATGATCTCCATGTATAATACATAAGGAGGGATATGATCTCCATGTATAATACATAAGGGGGGGATATGATCTCCATGTATAATACATAAGGGGGGATATGATCTCCATGTATAATACATAAGGGGGGATATGATCACCATGTATAATACATAAGGGGGATATGATCTCCATGTATAATACATAAGGGGGGGATATGATCTCCATGTATAATACATAAGGGGGATATGATCTCCATGTATAATACATAAGGGGGGGATATGATCTCCATGTATAATACATAAGGGGGGATATGATCACCATGTATAATACATAAGGGGGGAGATGATCTCCATGTATAATACATAAGGGGGATATGATCTCCATGTATAATACATAAGGAGGGATATGATCTCCATGTATAATACATAAGGGGGGGAGATGATCTCCATGTATAATACATAAGGGGGGATATGATCTCCATGTATAAACATAAGGGAGGGATATGATCTCCATGTATAACACATAAGGGGGGGATATGATCTCCATGTATAACACATAAGGGGGGGATATGATCTCCATGTATAATACATAAGGGGGGATATGATTTCCATGTATAATACATAAGGGGGGATATGATTTCCATGTATAATACATAAGGGGGATATGATCTCCATGTATAATACATAAGGGGGGATATGATCTCCATGTATAATACATAAGGGGGGGATATGATCTCCATGTATAATACATAAGGGGGATATGATCTCCATGTATAATACATAAGGGGGGATATGATCTCCATGTATAATACATAAGGGGGGATATGATCTCCATGTATAACACATAAGAGGGGATATGATCTCCATGTATAATACATAAGGGGGATATGATCTCCATGTATAATACATAAGGGGGGATATGATCTCCATGTATAATACATAAGGGGGGGATATGATCTCCATGTATAATACATAAGGGGGATATGATCTCCATGTATAATACATAAGGGGGGATATGATCTCCATGTATAATACATAAGGGGGGATATGATCTCCATGTATAATACATAAGAGGGGATATGATCTCCATGTATAATACATAAGGGGGATATGATCTCCATGTATAATACATAAGGGGGGATATGATCTCCATGTATAATACATAAGGGGGGATATGATCTCCATGTATAATACATAAGGGGGGATATGATCTCCATGTATAATACATACGGGGGGGATATGATCTCCATGTATAATACATAAGGGGGGATATGATCTCCATGTATAATACATCAGTGGTTCATATAGGGAACTCAGTGTAGTTATCCCCCTTGAGGTCATCACAGAGGACAAAGGGGCGCTCTTTACGTCTGGAGGAAAAGAAATGTAATCTCCAAACACGGAAAGGTTTCTTCACAGTGAGAGCTGTGAGAATGTGGAATAGACTCCCTCCAGAGTTGGGTGTGGCCAGCTCAGTGGATTGCTGTAGAAAAGTCCTGGATTCCTTCTTGGATACACAGAATATAACTGGATATAACATTTATAGGGAAAGTTGATCCAGGGAATATCCGATTGCCTCTCGGGGGATCAGGAATGAATTTCTTCCCCTGCTGGAGCAATATAGATCATGGTTTGCTGGGTTTTCCTGCCATCGTCTGGATCAACTGTGGGTGTAGGATTCTAACTTTTTTTTTTAATGGTTGAACTCAATGGACTTTTGTCTTTTTTCAGCCAGACTATGTAACAAGAAGGAAGGACATGGAGTACATTTAGCCAGTTTTGGGACTCCAGATCCTCCATTGGAGTGCTGACTAAAATACTAAATGGCTAAACTGTTTACAAAAAAGTTCCTATCTAAAACAATGTCTAGTGGACTCTTGATTACATTTAGCCAGTGTTGGGGCCCTGGATTCCCCATTGGAATTCAGGCTCCCAACTTGAGAGTATTTGCAATTCCAAGGGAAAAGATAGAAAGTCAATGTTAAACAGCAGTAACAGGAACTAGTGTCCAGGAGGCCTTTCACCACTCCAGCTGGGTCCTAGACCCTTGGTGATGGCCACCACACACACCCCACAGTAGCTCAGTCTCTGGCCAGTGCAATATGGCAGCCATCCCTTCAGGATCGCAGGAAGCACAATAACAGCATCACAGCCTCTGGGGGTCAAAGGGCAGCAAAAACCCTTCTGGAAGCCCTGCACAGCAGCTTGCCTGCCCTCTGCACATCGATTATCACAATAACCCTCCCCTGAGTACAGTCCAGTAGCCTCAGGGGTGGGAGATGTATTCCCTCTCTCCTCATGGCATCCAAACTTGGTCTCCACCAGAATGACCAAAGTTCCACCTATATTGTAGACAATTTCTCAACTGGAACTGTCTACCAATTGCAGGGAGTGAGCAATGGGGGAGAGATGTTTTGTAAGATGGCTTAAAAGGCCAGACTACATTATCCAGGCAGGAATATTTTACGATGTGGCGTAGCCTCCCTGGCGGTATTCCTGAGTGTCGCTCGGGGTAAAGTTTCAGCACCACAAGCGGTAACCGCCCCGAGCTACACTCGGGAATACACTGCAGCGTTGCTCCAGGATCTGTTCTTCTCTTACCTTGCCCTGCGCTCCCGCGATGTCCCTCCTGCAGTGTCCCCTGTAATGTCCTCTGGCCGATGCCGGCATCTGTCGTCCGGGTTCCGTTCCCTGCGATGTCACAACTTACGGGGGTTGGAACTGGCAGGAAATTTGAAAATGACAAAAAGTGACATTCACTAAATACAGTAAAATCACATAGTATAACATTCCTGTATCAAACCATTTCACATACATTGTGTCCCGAGTGCTTTGTCCGGCGCCCTGCCTGCATTTTTACTGTTCTTTCTGCCTGGAAACTGAGAAACGTCCATGGCGTCCAAAAAGCGTCCCTTTAGGTCAGACGCGGTTTTAGACCGGCTAGAGAACAGCGATAGTAAATCAGAACCACTTGCAGAATTGAGTGATAATGATTGGTGGGGGAAATTCCTCATCAGACACTGAAAACGATTCTGCGACTGAGCTCAGCGATGTGCGAACTTGGCGCTCTATTTCACATTTCAGTGTTTTTGGTTTGATTATATTATTGAATTACATTTATTATTATATTATTATTTTTTATGATTATTTATTAAATTATAATTTATGATTTCGTGTTTTAAATTTTATCATCCCCGGGATGTTTACTAGACTCTTGTTCGGACAGATTTCAGTGAGTTATTCCTAAAAATTACAGACCTACAATAAAAAAAATACATATTTCCATGCAAAAAAAGTACCGCTTTGAGCACAGAAATACTGACATAATCAGACCGCTAGGGAGGTTAAAGGGCCAGACTACATTAGCCAAGGAGAAAGATCTTGCTGGGGGGCTTAAAGGGCCAGACTACATTAGCCAGGGAGAAATGTTTTTCTGGGGGGGTTAAAGGACCAGACTACATTGGCGAGAAAAACAATTAACCAAGGTAAATCCATGTTTTAAGGATCATGTTGTTATTGCACCATGTGCAAGATTTTTGTATGATGTCCCCAAAACGCCATCCTTAAAGGAGAGTAAGAACATGCCGTGAAAGAGGAACTTCACCCAGGGTAAGATAAGTTCCCTCGATCTAATAATTGTCCCTGTACGATAATTAAAAAAAATACTGACTAGTCCATGGAGCTCAGCATTGTCTTCTTTGCAGCTGAAGTCATTTGTGCACCACTGTGCTCCTGTGCCCCCATCATGAAATATCCCCTGCACACACAGACATGTCTCAGGTCCCTGCCTGGTCCCGAATACTTAGAAGAGACCAATGGCATGATTGTGTAGGGGTGACCCATACTAAAATTGCCTCCTGGAATGTATGATGTGGACTTACCAGGAGGTGGGGGGGGGGGGGGGGGGTTTAAGCCTTATTTATTATGATCATAAGCTCCATCTAGTGGTCATGACGCAGTATTTTCCTGATTCACATTGTTGTTATGATTGAAGAACATTCAGCCTGCAGAGAAAATAGCTAAGTACTCATCAATTTTTCCTTTTACATGCAGTTTTGCAAGATAATTAACTCTGCAATTTAAAAAAAAACCTCTCCATAGTGTTTTTCACACTCTATCCAAAAAACCTGGCATTTGGTCATGTGATCTCTGCGGTCGGTAACATCCGTGACCTTCACCTGAGTTCATGGACTGAGAAATGTATATCCCGTACAATGATACAGGTGGTGTGCGGTGGGGCCGATCTGTGTGGAAGGTTAAGGAAGCAGTTTAGCCACCTTCTCCTCTCCATTCCTCCTCCTCGTGCCCCCACATGGCAATAAACAGGCGCCATATGCTGCCAATAAAGGAAGCCAAGTGCCTGTGTGCCAGCTCCTTTGCCAGGACATAAAGCCATCAGTCAGAAGAGTTACAGCCCCAGAATACAGCCGAGACAAGCCTGATATGCTTCTTTGGAGGCAAATGTCACCATGTTTATGTAAAATGCAGTGTTTGTCCCGCCAGATGTTACCTACTCACTAGACTCTGCCTCTCCCCCATGCGTCTTAACCGTATGTCTGCCGCTGTGAGCTCCACAGAATGGTCCCAGACTATGGGACTGGGAAGGAAGCATGGAAGGATGGAAGGAAGGAAGCATGGAAGGATGGAAGCATGGAAGGATGGAAGGAAGGAAGCATGGAAGGAAGGAAGCATGGAAGGATGGAAGCATGGAAGGATGGAAGGAAGGAAGCATGGAAGGATGGAAGCATGGAAGGATGAAAGGAAGGAAGGATGGAAGGATGGAAGGAAGGAAGGATGGAAGCATGGAAGGATGGAAGGAAGGAAGCATGGAAGGATGGAAGGAAGGAAGGATGGAAGCATGGAAGGATGGAAGGAAGGAAGCATGGAAGAAAGGAAGGAAGGATGGAAGGAAGGAAGCATGGAAGGAAGGAAGCATGGAAGGAAGGAAGGAAGGATGGAAGGAAGGAAGCATGGAAGCATGGAAGGATGGAAGGAAGGAAGCATGGAAGGATGGAAGGAAGGAAGGATGGAAGCATGGAAGGATGGAAGGAAGGAAGCATGGAAGGAAGGAAGGATGGAAGGAAGGAAGCATGGAAGGAAGGAAGCATGGAAGGAAGGAAGGAAGGATGGAAGGAAGGAAGCATGGAAGGATGGAAGGAAGGAAGCATGACAGGATAAAAGGAAGGAAGGATGGAAGGAAGGAAGCATGGAAGGATGGAAGGAAGGAAGGATGGAAAGAAGGAAGCATGGAAGGATGGAAGCATGGAAGGATGGAAGGAAGGAAGCATGGAAGGATGGAAGGAAGGAAGCATGGAAGGAAGGAAGGATGGAAGGAAGGAAGGATGGAAGGAAGGAAGCATGGAATGATGGAAGGAAGGAAGGATGGAAGGAAGGAAGCATGGAAGGATGGAAGCATGGAAGGATGGAAGGAAGGAAGCATAGAAGGATGGAAGGAAGGAAGCATGGAAGAATGGAAGCATGGAAGGATGGAAGGAAGGAAGCATGGAAGGATGGAAGGAAGGAAGCATGGAAAGATGGAAGGAAGGAAGCATGGAAGGATGGAAGCATGGAAGGATGGAAGGAAGGAAGCATGGAAGGATGGAAGCATGGAAGGATGGAAGCGTGGAAGGATGGAAGGAAGGAAGCGTGGAAGGATGGAAGGAAGGAAGCATGGAAGGATGGAAGCATGGATGAATGAAAGGGAACCGGAAAGAAATTCCCATATAATCAGAAGTAAATGGAAAAGGGAAGGAAAGAAGAAGTGCGAGGGTAGGGATGGAATAAGGAGTAAAAGTATAAGGGAAGGAAGGAACGGAGGAAGGATGGATGAAAGGTAGAAAAAATGGAAAATGAAAGGGAAGAAAGGAGGGAAGAGATGAGAAGACTGGATTCACATATAATAGGAAGGAAGTGGAAAGGGAAGGCGGATAAAGGGAAGGAGGGGAGAGATGAGAAGACTGAACTCACATATAATTCACATATAATAGGAAGGAAGTGGGAAGGGGAGGTGGATAAAGGAAGGGAAGGAAGAAAGGAAGGGAAAGAATGTAAGCTTAGGGATAGAACAAAGGAAGAAAAATATAAATGGACGGAACAAAGGAATTAAGTTAGCAAGGAAAGGCAAATGGAAGGAAGAAGAGAAGGAAGGGATGAGAAGACTGGATCCACAATAGGAAGGAAATGGAAAGGGAAGATGGAGAAATAAGAAAATAATTGAAGGGGAGGAAAGCAAAGAACCAAGAAAGCAAGGAAGGAAGGATGGAAGGAAGGATGGAAGGAAGGATGGAAGGAAGAATGAAGACGAGTATGAGAGAAGAGAATGAAGGAAGAAAAACATATAAGGGAAAGATAAAAGGAAGGAAAAAAGGAAAAAGGAAAGGTAGGCGTGTTTAAACTAGATTCACATATAATGGGGAGGAAATGGGAAGATGGATAAGGGAAGAAAGAAAGGAAAAATATGAGGGCAGGGAAGGAATGACGGGGGAAAAGTCTAGCAGGAGGGAAGGAAGGAATGAAGGAAGCAAGGAAGGATGCATGGAAGGAAGAAAAGAAAGAAACTGAAAGTGAAAGAAGGAGGGGAGGGATGAGAAGACTGGATTCATGTATAGTACAAAGTAACTGGAAAGGGACGACTGATACTGGAAGGGAAGTAAGAAAGGAAGTTAAAAAGTAAGGAAGGACAGATGAACGGAAGGAGGGAAGGGATGAGAAGAAAGGGAAGATGGATAAAGGAAGGAAGGAGTATAAGGGGAGGGAAGAAAGGAAGGAAGAAATAAATATGAAGGGAGGATGGGAGGAAGGAAGGGAGGAAGAAATAGGAAGGAAGGAAGGAAGGAAGGAAGGAAGGAAGGAAGGAAGGGAGGAAGAAATATGAAGGGAGGAAGGAAGGAAGGAAGGAAGGAAGGAAGGAAGGAAGGAAGGGAGGAATGAAGGGAGGAAGAAATAGGGAGGAAGGAAGGAAGGAAGAAATATGGAGGCAGGAAGGAAGGAAGGAAGGAAGGAAGGAAGGAAGGAAGGAAGAAAGAAATAGGAAGGGAGGATAGGAGGAAGGAAGGAAGGAAGGAAGAAATATGAAGGGAAGAAGGAAAGAAGGAAGGAAGGAAGGAAGGAAGGAAGGAAGGAAGGAAGGAAGGAAGGAAAGGAAAGAAGGAAGGAAGGAAAGGAAAGAAGGGATGTGAAGACTAGATTCACATAAGTTGTATAATTGGAAGGAAATAGAAAGGGAAGATGGATAAGGGAAGAAAGGAAGGAAGACATAGAGTAAAAGGGGAGGGAAGGAGGAAAATTAAGGGAAAGGAATTCGGGAAGGGATGAGAAGAGTGGATTCACATATAATTGGAAGGAAATTGAAAGAGAAGATAGATAAAAGAAGGGAGGCAGGAAAAATATAAGGGGTGGAAGGGGAGGAACAAAGAAAACAAGGAAGAAAGGATGGAAGGAAGAATGAACATATGAGGGGAAGGGAGGGAATAAAGGAAGGATGGAAGGAAAAAAGTAAAGTAATGGAGGGAGGGGAGGGATGGGAAGATTGGATTCATATATAATAGGAAGGAAATGGAAAGGGAAGATGGATAAGGAAAGGGCCAGAAGCAAGGAAGACATATAATGGGCAGGAAGGAAGGAAAGAAAGTATGGCAGAGAGTAGGAAAGGGTATTCTTTTAGAGGTTTTAAGCAATAAAAGAAATAAGTGTGATATATGTGAAATCATAAAGATGCATGTAGACGTAAAACAAATCTTGGCTGTCATTCATTAAAGTGAACCTATGCTTTACTGGTTCTTGCAGGAGCGTATTGTGATCTTTCCTTCCCCTTCTCTTTCCTGCTATTCTGCTTAGCTACTGAAAGTGAAGAGAAATTTCTGGTACTTCCAGGTATGGGGATCATGTGACTCTCCCCTTGGCAATGGAATACTCAGCCCCCAGCGCTGTCACATGGAGGAGGGAAGTGTCCTTAGTTCAGTGTAAGTTGTAACCAGAGTGACTTGGGTCTGAGGATTCCTCTTCTTGCTCCCAGGAGAGAACAGAGAGGTAGGGGAGGCTAAGAAAGACAAGTATATTCTACTGGAGGAGCAAACACTAAAGAGAACCTGTGGTGTTGTCCTACATAGGCAAAAGCACAGAACCACTTTGTTTTTTTTTGCAAAGCTAAAGTTACATGACATTGAAAGTGCTGGCAAGCTGGAATAGAATCTTCCTACATGTTTATAATTCAATTTGTATCTCCAGCAGAGAAGTCTGTAGCTGCGCCTCATTGCTGATATTATTTTATGCCTCAATTTTCAGGTCCAGTGGAGGATGCCGCCAGAAAAGGTCCCAAATCCGTCGACTCGCTGGCAGTAGAAGAAGGAGCTTGCTGGATGGTCCAGCCATATTATTGTCAGTGACACGGAGCCACAGATGTCCCCCACCAGGCCCTCAGCAGATGGTAATAGGTCTGAGAAGAGGGCTAAACTGCACAGCGGTGACTCGCCTGAAGGAATTTAGTGATCCCAAGTTACTGGAAATGTGTAGTTTGGGCTTGACAAGTCCCCGTCCTTCTGTGCTTTATAGCTTCATTACCATCTTGTTGTGAAGACTTGTTTACTACATCTGTGTGTGCCATTGTACTGACTGGAGGGACCACAGGAGTTAAAGGGAACCTGCCGTGTTTTGTCAGCAAGTCTTTCAGAGGAATGGTAATCGGCCATTCAGACGGGGCAACTGACCTGCAGTCTACTACATAGGTGGCAAAGAGCATGCATACACTGTAGGAAAATACAAAACAGATTAAGAAAGCTGCACCAACATGGACTCTTCACATCAATATCCCTGTGGCTCAATCAGTGTAATACAGCGCCTTGAAAAAGTCTTCCTCCCCCTTGAAATGTTCCCCGTGTTGTGATGTTAGAACCAAAAACGTAAATGTAATTTATTGGGATTTGATGTGATAGACCAACACAAAGTGGCACACAATTGTGAAGTGCAAGGAAAAAAATTGGTTTCCAATTTTTTTTTTTACAAATAAATAAGTAAAGTGTGGCGGCATTTGAATTCAGCCCCTTTTACTCTGATACCGCTAACTAAAATCTAGTGGAACCAATTGCCTTCAGAAATCACCTAATTAGTAAATGGAGCCCACCTGTGTGTCATGTGATCTCAGTATAAATACAGCTGTTCTGTGAAGCCCTCAGAGGTTTGTTTGAGAACATTAGTGAACAAACAGCATCATGAAGGTCAAGGAACACACCAGACAGGTCAGGGATAAAGTTGTGGATACGTTTTTTTTAGCAGGGTTAGGTTATAAAAATATCCCAAGCTTTGAACATCTTACAGAGCACTGTTCAATCCATCCTCCAAAAATGGAAAGAGTACGTGTCAGGGCTCCGGGTATGACCAGAGGTGTGCGGACTGACACAGGGAAACGCGGGTTTCAGATATGGTATAAATAAGGCGATTTATTAAGACTAACAATACAAACATAAACGCAGTGCACCAAACCCCAAGCTAACACAAATACATACAACAAACCCCAAGCTAACACAAATACATACAACAAACCCCAAGCTAACACAAATACATACAACAAACCCCAAGCTAACACAAATACATACAACAAGGTGAAACAAACCCAAACCTAAACTGATAAAGATACACAGATACATACACATATAGAGCACAACGTAGTCAGGCAGGCCGGGTCAATAACTATGGGGCAGGTAGGTACAGGAGGAGCAGGCGGAGAGAATGGTCGGGGTCACAAGCCAGGTATCAAACAGGAGAAGTCAGCAGAGGTCAGGATCAGGAAGGGTCAGCAACACGTCAGTCAGGCAGGAACAGGAATGCAGGTAACAAGATACAGGGGCCCATGGAAAAACACACACCAAGGCACAGACTGCAGGTCTGGCCATCCCTTAAATACACCTGCAATCAGCTTTCAGGTGTTTGGCTGACTGCAGGGTTGAGTCTCTGATTGCTGAGAGCACCTGCTGGCCAGCCCTGGTACTGCAGCCCACAAGTCCATTCCTGACAGTACCCCCCCCTCAAGCAGCGGCCTCCGGACGCTCCAAACAGTCCTAGCTAGGCAAAATGTTCCACCGCCCGGGTCTGGTAACTGGCGGGATATCAAAGACCGGCACATCGGGCTGGACTCCGGGCAGAGGCACATCGGGCAGGACTCCGGGCAGAGGCACATCGGGCAGGACTCCGGGCAGAGGCACATCGGGCAGGACTCCGGGCAGCGGCACATCGGGCTGGACACCGGACAGAGGCACATCGGGCTTGACACCGGACAGAGGCACATCGGGCTGGACACTGGATCACCAGGCGGAGCAGCAGGCATCGGGCCACCAGGCGGAGCAGCAGGCACCGGGCCACCAGGCGGAGCAGCAGGCATCGGGCCACCAGGCGGAGCAGCAGGCACCGGGCCACCAGGCGGGGCGGCAGGCACCGGGCCACCAGGCGGGGCGGCAGGCATCGGGCCACCAGGCGGAGCAGCAGGCACCGGGCCACCAGGCGGGGCGGCAGGCACCGGACCACCAGGCGGGGCGGCAGGCACCGGGCCCCCAGGCGGGGCGGCAGGCACCGGGCCCCCAGGAGGAGCGGCAGGCACAGGGCCCCCAGGAGGGGCGGCAGGCACAGGGCCCCCAGGAGGGGCGGCAGGCACAGGGCCCCCAGGAGGAGCGGCAGGCACAGGGCCCCCAGGAGGAGCGGCAGGCACATGCCCCCAGGCGGGGCGGCAGGCACCGGGCCCCCAGGCGGGGAGGCAGGCACCGGGCCCCCAGGCTGGGTGGCAGGCACCGGGCCCCCAGGAGGAGCGGCAGGCACCGGGCCCCCAGGCGGGGCGGCAGGCACCGGGCCCCCAGGCGGGGCGGCAGGCACCGGTCCATCAGGCAGGACAGCGGGCTCTGAGTCAACTGGCACGATAGCGGGCAGCGGGTCATCAGGCACGACAGCGGGCATCAGGTCACCAGGCATCAGGTCATTTAGCTTGACAGCGGGCACCGCGTCATCTGGCAAGGCAGTGGGCACCGAGTCACCAGGCACGACAGAGGGCTCCGAGTCAACTGGCATGACAGCGGGCACTGGGTCAGACATTGGATCGTCTGGCTCGACAGCGGGCATCAGGTCACCAGGCATCAGGTCACTTGGCTCGACAGAGGGCACCGCGTCATCTGGCAAGGCAGTGGGCACTGAGTCACCAGGCACGACAGTGGGCTCTGAGTCAATTGGCACGACAGCGGGCACCAGGTCATCAGGTATCGGATCGTCTGGCTCGACAGCAGGCACCGGGTCATCTGGCGCTGGATCGTCTGGCTCGACAGCGGGCATCGGGTCACCAGGCATGACAGCGGGCACTGAGTCATCAGGCATTGGATCGTCTGGCTCGACAGTGGGCATTGGGTCACCAGGCATGACAGCGGGCACTGGGTCATCAGGCATTGGATTGTCTGGCTCGACAGTGGACACCGAGTCACCAGGCACGACAGTGGGCTCCGAGTCAACTGGCATGACCACGGGCACTGGGTCAGACATTGGATCGTCTGGCTCGACAGCGGGCATCGGGTCACCAGGCATCAGGTCACTTGGCTCGACAGCAGGCACCGTGTCATCTGGCAAGGCAGTGGACACCGAGTCACCAGGCACGACAGTGGGCTCTGAGTCAATTGGCACGGCAGCGGGCACCAGGTCATCAGGTACCGGATCGTCTGGCTCGACAGCAGGCACCGGGTCATCTGGCGCTGGATCGTCTGGCTCGACAGCGGGCATCGGGTCACCAGGCATGACAGCGGGCACCAGGTCATCAGGTACCGGATCGTCTGGATCGACAGCGGGCACCAGGTCATCAGGCATTGGATCGTCTGGCTCGACAGCAGGCATCGGGTCACCAGGTATGACAGCGGGCACCGGGTCATCAGGTACCGGATCGTCTGGCTCGACAGCGGGCATCGGGTCACCAGGCATGACAGCGGGCACTGGGTCATCAGGCATTGGATTGTCTGGCTGGATCAGTTCATCAGGCTGGGTACAGACATCAGACTGGGTAGAGACATCAGGCTGAAGTGTGGGTGCCGAGGCATCAGGCTGCACCACGGAAGGCAGGTTCTCAGACGGCAGGCTCACCGGTTTGGATACTGGCAGGATGGTATTGGTTGGAAAGAATTTTCGCTTTTTTCTGGTTTTAACTACTGGAGCACTGCAAGTAAACGCAGGTCTGCAAACGAATGGAGCAGCTGAGGACAGAGAAGAGCTGGAGGATGGGACAGAGGAGGGAGCAGTTGCTACAGAGGACTTCTTTACAGGGTTAAAGAAAGGATAGGTGCAGCGAGTGGGAGCAGAGGACTGATATGTGGTAGTTGGCAGAGTATACTGGGCCGTCACTGGGGGTGCTGTCGGGGATGTAGGAAGAGTGCCTTGAGCAGAGGAATGACGTTGTAAGCTGACTGAGGCTGGGTGCAACAACTCTGACCATGTCTGCAGTATGGGTTGAACAAAGCTGAGCTTACACAAAGCCTGTCTGGTCAAAGACTGCACTGCGTTTATACAATCTCTTAGTACCTGTTGTGAACATGCAGCATAATGCTCCAAGAAGCAATCAACATCATCCTCTAATAACCATACCAGGGACTCTACCTGGTCGGCACTAAATGGCGGCAAAAAGTCATTCCTGCTTTCAGGGGTACCAGATGAAGCCAACTCTACACAAACCTGAATCAAAGGTTGCACCTCAGAGAACTCTGTGCCCTGATCTACTAGAACAGTGGTGGGCAACCTTTTTTTCAACTGAGCCAAATCTCACCAAAACCACGATTGAAATTTATTTTGAGAACCACATTTTTAAAACTGAAAATACATAGGATGGTACACTGTTTTTAGTTTCAATAAGTTTTTATAGTAATTCATCCCCCATATAGTAATTCATCCCCCGTAGTAATTCATCCCCCATAGTAATTCATCCCCCATATAGTAATTCATCCCCCATATAGTAATTCATCCCCCATAGTAATTCATCCCCCATATAGTAATTCATCCCCCATATAGTAATTCATCCCCCATAGTAATTCATCCCCCATAGTAATTCATCCCCCATATAGTAATTCATCCCCCATAGTAATTCATCCCCCATATAGTAATTCATCCCCCATATAGTAATTCATCCCCCCTATAGTAATTCATTCCCCATAGTAATTCATCCCCCATAGTAATTCATCCCCCATATAGTAATTCATCCCCCCTATAGTAATTCATCCCCCCTATAGTAATTCATCCCCCATAGTAATTCATCCCCCCTATAGTAATTCATCCCCCATATAGTAATTCATCCCCCCTATAGTAATTCATCCCCCATAGTAATTCATCCCCCCTATAGTAATTAATCCCCCATAGTAATTCATCCCCCCTATACTAATTCATCCCCCATAGTAATTCATCCCCCCTATAGTAATTCATCCCCCATAGTAATTCATCCCCCCTATAGTAATTCATCCCCCATATAGTAATTCATCCCCCCTATAGTAATTCATCCCCCATAGTAATTCATCCCCCCTATAGTAATTCATCCCCCATAGTAATTCATCCCCCCTATAGTAATTCATCCCCCATATAGTAATTCATCCCCCATAGTAATTCATCCCCCATATAGTAATTCATCCCCCATATAGTAATTCATCCCCCCTATAGTAATTCATCCCCCATAGTAATTCATCCCCCCTATAGTAATTCATCCCCCATATAGTAATTCATCCCCCCTATAGTAATTCATCCCCCATAGTAATTCATCCCCCCTATAGTAATTCATCCCCCCTATAGTAATTCATCCCCCATATAGTAATTCATCCCCCATATAGTAATTCATCCCCCATAGTAATTCATCCCCCCTATAGTAATTCATCCCCCCTATAGTAATTCATCCCCCATATAGTAATTCATCCCCCCTATAGTAATTCATCCCCCATATAGTAATTCATCCCCCATATAGTAATTCATCCCCCCTATAGTAATTCATCCCCCATAGTAATTCATCCCCCCTATAGTAATTCATCCCCCATATAGTAATTCATCCCCCCTATAGTAATTCATCCCCCATATAGTAGTTCATCCCCCATATAGTAATTAATCCCCCATAGTAATTCATCCCCCCTATACTAATTCATCCCCCATAGTAATTCATCCCCCATATAGTAATTCATCCCCCATAGTAATTCATCCCCCCTATAGTAATTCATCCCCCATAGTAATTCATCCCCCCTATAGTAATTCATCCCCCATATAGTAATTCATCCCCCATAGTAATTCATCCCCCCTATAGTAATTCATCCCCCCTATAGTAATTCATCCCCCATATAGTAATTCATCCCCCATAGTAATTCATCCTCCCTATAGTAATTCATCCCCCATAGTAATTCATCCCCCCTATAGTAATTCATCCCCCCTATAGTAATTCATCCCCCCCATAGTAATACATCCCCCATATAGTAATTCATCCCCGATATTAATTCATCCCTCATATAGTAGTAGTAAGTAAGTAGCAAGTAGTAAGCCAAGTCCCCCCGTGTCAATTCACTTACCTTTGCTCCGAGTGTTCCTCTCGCCGTGTTCCCGCGCCGTTCCGGTCTTCAGGGCGGACTGTGAGAGGAGCCTAGCTCCTCTCACGTTCGTCACGCTGCCCCGCCTACACACATCCTGACAGCCAATCACTGGCTATCAGGATGTGAGTGGCAGCGAGACTGGCCAATCATTGCATTTGAGCGCGCTGCCCTGGCTGGTTTTTTTTGGATCACGCTGCAGAGTCCCTGCCGCCCGAGAGGAGGGAGGGGAGCGGGCGCCCGGCACACAAGAGCCGCATTAAAGCGTGTAAAGAGCCGCAGGTGGCTCGCGAGCCGCGGCTTGCCGACCACTGTACTAGAACATGAGCGATCCGTATACATTCTAGCAGTTGATCCCGGGGATACTCCCTCAGAGTCTGATAAGCATATTCTCTGTCATCAAAAACCAGCAGCGACAAATACACAACCTCATCAAGATCCATCCTTCCCAGCAACAAGCCAAGATGGCTTCCCTGTGCAGCCACTTCTGGTCAGGATTGGCCTTGGTGTAATGTCAGGGCTCCAGGTGTGACCAGAGGTGTGTGACTGACGCAGGGAAACGCGGGTTTTAGATATGTTATAAATAAGGCGATTTATTAAGACTAACAATACAAACATAAACGCAGTGCACCAAACCCCAAGCTAACACAAATACATACAACAAACCCCAAGCTAACACAAATACATACAACAAGGTGAAACAAACCCAAACCTAAACTGATAAAGATACACATATAGAGCACAACGTAGTCAGGCAGGCCGGGTCAATAACAATCGGGCAGGTAGGTACAGGAGGAGCAGGCGGAGAGAATGGTCAGGGTCACAAGCCAGGGATCAAACAGGAGAAGTCAGCAGAGGTCAGGATCAGGCAGGGTCAGCAACACGTCAGTCAGGCAGGAACAGGAATGCAGGTAACAAGATACAGGGGCCCATGGAAAAACACACACCAAGGCACAGACTGCAGGTCTGGCCATCCCTTAAATACACCTGCAATCAGCTTTCAGGTGTTTGGCTGACTGCAGTGTTGAGTCTCTGATTGCTGAGAGCACCCGCTGGCCAGCCCTGGTACTGCAGCCCACAAGTCCATTCCTGACAGTACGGCACAACTGCAAACGTACCAAGACATGGCCGTCCACCTAAACTGACTGGCCGGGCAAGGAGAATATTCATCAGAGAAGCAGCCAAGAGGCCCATGGGAACTCTGGAGGAGCTGCAGAGATTCACAGCTCAGTGGGGAGAATCTGTCCACAGGACAACTATTAGTCGTGCACTCCACAAATCTGGCCTTTATGGAAGAGTGACAAGAAGAAAGCCATTGTTGGAAGAAACCCATAAGAAGCCCGTTTGCAGTTTGTGAGAAGCCATGTGGGGGACACAGCAAACATGTGGAAGAAGGGGCTCTGGTCAGAGGAGACCAACATGAAACTTTTTGTCCTAAAAGCAAAACACTACGTGTGGCGGAAACCTAACACTGCACATCACCCTAAACACACCATCCCCACCGTGAAACATGGTGGGGGCAGCATCATGTGGTGGGGATGCTTTTATTTCAGCAGGGACAGGGAAGCTGGTCAGAGTTGATGGGAAAATGGATGGAGCCAAATACAGGGCAATCTTAGAAGAAAACCTGTTGGAGCCTGCAAAAGACTTGAGACCGGGGCGGGGGTTCCACTTCCAGCAGGACAACGACCCAAAACATCCAGCCAGACCTACAATGGAATGGTTCAGATCAAAGCATCTTCATGTGTTAGAATGACCCAGTCACAGTCCAGACCCAAATCCAATGGAGGATCTGTGGCCAGACCTGAAAATTGCTGTTCCCAGACGCCCTCCATCCAATCTGACAGAGCTTGAGCGATTCTGCAAAGAAGAATGGGCAGAAATGTCCCTCTCTAGATGTGCAAAGAGACATCCCCAAAAAGACTTGCAGCTGGAATTGCAGCCAAAGGGGGTCCTACAAAGTATTGACTCCGGGGGGCTGAATACAAATGTCGCCACACTTTTCACAAATTTATTTGTAAAAAATGTTGAAAACCATTTCTCATTTTCCTTCCATTTCACAATTATGTGCCACTTTGTGTTGGTCTATCACATAAAATCCTAATAAAATAAATTTACGTTTTTGGCTGTAACAAGACAAAATGTGGAAAATTTCAGGGGGTGAATACTTTTTCAAGGAACTGTATGTGAATGTATAGTATTGTCTATAAAACTCTATACCAGGGGTCTCCAAACTTTCTCAACAAAGGGCCAGGTTACTATCCTTAAGACATTTTGGGGGCCAAAATGTGGCCAGTGGGAGTAAAATATGCCTCAACAGGGAGTAAACAATGCCTCAGGCTTGGTGGCCAATGGGAGAAATTCCCCGTTTCCCGACTTTGCTGTCAGTGGAAGGAATGGTGCCTCCTTGTTGTTGTCAGTAGGAAGAGTATTGCCACATATCAATGGGAGAACTATTGCTTTGAATCAGTAGGAGGAATAGTGCCCCAAGGGCCGGATAAAGGCAAGCAAAGGGCCGCACTGGAGACCATTGCTCTATACCAACAGAGAGTCTACGTGAGATTCACTACTTCAGTAAAGCAGTTCAGAACACAAGCAGCTACTTGCAAATATCCTCATAAACATCATCCCTCCCAAGAGGTCTGGTAACACAGGTGAACAGTTGGAGGGATCCAAGGACAAAAGAGTCAACCAACTATTATAGTCCTCTGGTAGCAATTGAGTAGGACCTCCCCACAGTAGCTGGGTCTTCAGTATAAGCTGTTCACCTTCAGGCTTCTGCCCAGCTGCCTGCATGCCGGTTCTGATAGTGGAGGGCTGTTCACCTGGCTACAGATCACTTGCCAAGCTACCTTGGTCACATCAGGTGTGGCCCCTTTTGTGCTGCTGATGGAGGTCAACTGACGTATTTCTCTTTCCTTGGCATGTTCAGGAACACATGGAGTTGTGGAAAATTTACTTTAAGGGGCACTTGCAACTGAGTATGGTAATTAAATGAGCACTCTGCCATGCTCTACCACCCTTGACTTTGCTGCTCCAGGCAAGCTTGCAGAACATTTATCCTGTTGCAAAAATGTAGAGTGGGCACCCCAAAGTTCTTCTCTGGGAGCATCTAAGGGGTTGAATCTTGGTTCCATCTGCCGGGACAAGAGGCAACATGCATATGAGGTGTGTCAGTTGATGGTTCAGGGGCTCCAGAGTGGGATCATGACCCTGAGCAGACCATTGGTCTTTGTAAAATTGCTAGGATCCATGGATTCTTCTTGGAATCTTGGCGATAATGGTCGAAGAGCAGGAGGCAGCCACTACTGAACCATTGGTGGCAGAGACATGCGTGGCTCACAAATTTAAACAGGTTTTTATGGGCCTCTGTGAGGGTCTTGATGGATTTGAAGGTTTTACAGTGTATGTGTCTTAGTTTTATTTAGTTCCTTCTCTGGATTTTGTAGACTGGCATGCCTGGAATAGGCTAATGTGGGTCTTCTTTCCAGAGTGTTTGCAATTTTCCACGTTGGTGTGTTCCCTTACATTGAACCAGCACTCTGTGAAGGTCTTTAGCAAGTGCTGGACTTCAGACTTCGTTGTTTCCACTCCCAAATCCAGGAAGTCAGAGTGTATCCAAGCTCAACTCCGGGATCAGCAAATATTGTCTAAACTCAAAAGTCACGTGTATCCATCCTTGAATCTTGGTGTCATGACTTGGGTCTGAACCTGCAATCTCTGGCTGTGGCTCTTCTCAGTGTGTCACCAGGGATAGTGGACAGCTCCCTGCCTGACTCCTTGGACAACCTTACCTTGTGTCTTTCTTCTTTTGAACCTTTTGCTCCTCCCATTAACTTCCTGATTTAAGCCATGTCTCTGCATTTCTCATTTGCTAAAATATTGTGCTTTCTCCAGCCCATGTCTTGCTCCATGCAAATCTGCTGATGCCCTTAACTTTGTTACCGCTCATTGTCGACCCTTGGCTAGTTCATCGACTACTCTTCCATCTGATTCTATCCAGATACTTGTTACCTACCTTTGGCTTGCTTACTGACTACTCTTTTGCTTGATCCTTATCTGCTACATCTGCTTCTGGACTCAGGTTTGCTCACCTCCCGGTTGGGAAATCCTGAGGTCCACAACCTGGTACTAACATGCAGCAAAACCCCTCTCTACCATCAAGAGCTCTGGTGAATACAGTTTAGTACTTATACCCTACGTCTGAGGTGATCCTCTCTACTGCTGCACCCGCTGGTCTCAGAGCCTGACCCCAGACCATGACACTTGGTGTGCTTTATGTATTTCTTCTGTGCAGTAATCCAGTATGAAACTTTACCTCCATGCAGGAGCTTCCTTGAATTTTTTTTTCAATGACTATAAGGTTTTCTCTGATTGGACAATATAGAGAATAGAGACGGTGATGTCACAATCTCCATCTTGTCCAATCAGAAAATGACTTGTATTCATTAAAAAAAAAGTTCCATAAATGGCAGCCTTGCTGAGTGAGCGCCCCTTGTGGTCAGTGTACAGTAGGGCAGCCACTCAGCACAAGACCTGGAAGATTAGGGTGATCCCTGTAGTAGCGCCGACTACTAAGTTGAATGTTGGCTTCCTAAGGGGCCCCTCAGGTATAAGAGGTCTTTGGGAAAGAAGAATGTAGCAACCGAATGCATGTACTCCTGCGCTGAACTGTGGACTCCCCGCTATTGTTGTCCCCACATGGATTAGAGAAAAGCAGGCCTTGCTGCCCTCAATGGACCAGGGATATCCAAAAGAAACTGGATGTGAAAGACAAAAAAGAGGGCGCACAGGCCTAGAGCATTACCTTAAAAATAGGATTTATTGATAAAAAGTAAAATACTCACAAAATAAATTGATGTAAAATCAGATATACATGGGAAGCATGTCACAAGGTGTGGTACAGGAACCCCTGTGGGTGGTCTGGTGGGAGACTGGAAGCCTCTGGATAGCTGGTGGCTGACGCGTTTCGAGGAAGCGCCTCTTCTTCAGAGCCAGTGTGTGTGTTCACAGCCTGAGACCTCTCTTATATAGACTGGAAACCATGTGATAATAGAAGTAGGGGTACACTCCCAAAGGGCGAAAACATGAGGAAGGGGGAGGAGAATGTGAAGGAGGGAATTAATACATACATGGAATTGTGAACACGTGTGTGCAATTGATAATGGTGTGGGGCAGGTGAATGGGAGGCTGAAAAGGCGGGATGTTAGGAGCCGCCCAATGAGCTCTGGCGGGAGACGGCCGGCTTGTGGCATGTGTAATGGTATATCCATGCGTTCCATCTGTAATGGCTACTTCCTAATCTATCCACCTTTAGACGATCCCTCAAAACTTTTCTCTTTAACCACTTTTATACCGGGCACTCCCCCCCCTTCCTGCCCAGGCCATTTTTCAGGTTTCAGCGCTCTCACACTTTGAATGACAGTTGCGCGGTCATACAACATTGTACCCAAACTAAAATTTTATCATTTTCTTCACACAACTAGAGCTTTCTTTTGGTGGTATTTAATCATTATTTTTTGCTAAATTAACAAAAAAAGACCAAAAATTTTGAAAAAAAACCCACGTTTTTCTTTGTTTCTGTTATAAAAGATTGCAAATAAATAATTGTTCTTCATAAATTTAGGCCGAGATGTATTCTGCTACATGTCTTTGGTGAAAATAACCCAAATTAGGATGTATTTTTTAGTTTATAGGAAAGTTATAGAGTTCACAAACTATGGTATAGATCTGAAAATTGATCAATCCTGAAGTACTGACAGCCAATCTAATTTCTTGAGGTCCAAGAATGTCAGAATAGTACAGATATCCCCCAAATGTCAGAACGGTACAGATATCCCCCAAATGTCAGGACAGGACAGATATCCCCCCAAATGTCAGGACAGGACAGATATCCCCCAAATGTCAGGCCAGGACAGATATCCCCCAAATGTCAGGACTGTACAGTTATCTCCCAAATGTCAGGACAGTAAAGATATCCCCCAAATGTCAGGACAGTACAGATATCCCCCAAATGTCAGGACAGTACAGATATCCCCCAAATGTCAGAACGGTACAGATATCCCCCAAATGTCAGGACAGTACAGATATCCCCCAAATGTCAGGACGGTACAGATATCCCCCAAATGTCAGGACAGTACAGATATCCCCCAAATGTCAGAACGGTACAGATATCCCCCAAATGTCAGGACGGTACAGATATCCCCCAAATGTCAGGACGGTACAGATATCCCCCAAATGTCAGGACGGTACAGATATCCCCCAAATGTCAGAACAGTACAGATATCCCCCAAATGTCAGGACGGTACAGATATCTCCCAAATGTCAGGACAGGACAGATATCCCCCAAATGTCAGGACAGTACAGATATCCCCCAAATGTCAGGACAGTACAGATATCCCCCAAATGTCAGGACAGTACAGATATCCCCCAAATGTCAGGACAGTACAGATATCCCCCAAATGTCAGGACGGTACAGATATCCCCCAAATGTCAGGACGGTACAGATATCCCCCAAATGTCAGGACGGTACAGATATCCCCCAAATGTCAGGACGGTACAGATATCTCCCAAATGTCAGGACAGGACAGATATCCCCCAAATGTCAGGACAGTACAGATATCCCCCAAATGTCAGGACAGTACAGATATCCCCCAAATGTCAGGACAGTACAGATATCCCCCAAATGACCCCTTTTTGCAAAGTAGACAGTCCGACGTACTTCATAAGAGGAAAGGCAAGTTTTTTGAAGTTGTATTATTTTTGTCATAATTTTTCGGAAAATTAAAAAAATTATTTTCACAATTTTTTTTTTACATACTGTCACCAGTGCAGTACAGCGTCATCATATAACTGGCATGGCCTTGATCAGGGACACTGACTGGTGACTGTATGAAAAGATTTTTTTTCACATTTCACTTTGACCAAAGTAGTACAAAGTTACCATAGTAACATTGTACTACTTTGGGGAAGTGATCAGTATTTGGGGAAGTGATCAGTTGAAAGAGGTTCCAACCTAATAAACCTAACTCAGCATATGTGACAGAATCAGATAACCACTTTTCAAAATCCATTTTTCCCTATGTCTCATATCTTGGAATATGAAAGACTTACATAAAAACCAGACATATCGTCAGATTGGCCACGAGAAGGCAAACAGTTTGGTAGGTCACTCGCATGGTCTCGAATACATAGGAAAGCCAAAAAATAGATCTCGTGAACCGTTCAGTGTATAATTTCATAATTCATATCTAATCAATCCTCAGACATGTCTGCCTAATAATCTACCCGCGGGTGGAATGTCACTTGTGCATAGGAAAAGTTATGGGCCAAAATATGAGTTAGGGGAGATTTTGGCTCTAGTTGAGGAATCTGCCCATACCTACACGCCCTAAATGGGGGATTGGTCCTTCACTTCAGAGACACCCCCTGCTGGGGACTACAAAATAGGCTGTCAGGCCTAAGAGTGTGAGTTAAAGACGTCTCCCATTTTAACATCAGTACCACCTGGGGAGACCCGTGCCCTTTCGCTCTGAAACTTGGATCTGCTAACCCAGGACTTTAGCAAGTACCTTAACCCTTTCACCTCCGTCTGATAGTTCTTTGCTGTGCTGTTAGTCTCTGTATATTTATAGGTGAAACTCGAAAAATTAGAATATTGTTCAAAAGTTGATTTATTTCAGTGCAGCAACTTAAAAGGTGAAACTAATATATGAGACTCATTCCATGCAAAGCAAGATAGTTCAAGCCGTGATTTGTCATCATTGTGATGATTATGGCTTACAGCTCATGAAAACCCCAAATCCACAATCTCAGAAAATGAGAATATTGTGAAAAGGTGGAATATTCTCGGCTCAAAGTGTCCCACTCTAATCAGCTCATTCAGCCATAACACCTGCAAAGGGTCCCTGAGCCTTTAAATGGTCTCTCAGTCTGGTTCAGTAGGAATCACAATCATGGGAAAGACTGCTGACCTGACAGTTGTGCAGAAAACTTTCATTGACACCCTCCATAAGGAGGGAAAGCCTCAAAAGGTAATTGCAAAAGAAGTTGGATGTTCCCAAAGTGCTGTATCAAAGCACATTAATAGAATGTTATGTGGAAGGGAAAAGTGTGGAAGAAAAAGGTGCACAAGCAGCAGGGATGACCGCAGCCTGGAGAGGATTGTCAGGAAAAGGCCATTCAAAAGTGTTGGGGACTTTCACAAGGAGTGGACTGAGGCTGGAGTCAGTGCATCAAGAGCCACCACACACAGACGGATCCTGGACATGGGCTTCAAATGTCATATTCCTCTTGTCAAGCCGCTCCTGAACAACAAACAACGTCAGAAGCGTCTTACCTGGGCTAAAGAAAAACAGACCTGGTCTGTCCTCAGTGGTCCAAAGTCCTCTTTTCTGATGACAGCAACTTTTGCATCTCATTTGGAAACCAAGGACCCCGAGTATGGAGGAAGAATGGAGAGGCACAAGGACCCCGAGTATGGAGGAGGAATGGAGAGGCCCAAGGACCCCGAGTATGGAGGAAGATGGAGAGGCCCAAGGACCCCGAGTATGGAGGAAGATGGAGAGGCCCAAGGATCCCCGAGTATGGAGGAAGAATGGTGAGGCCCAAGGTCCCTGAGTATGGAGGAAGAATGGAGAGGCCCAAGGACCCTGAGTATGGAGGAAGAATGGAGAGGTCCAAGGACCCCGAGTATGGAAGAAGAATGGAGAGGCACACACTGCAAGATGCTTGAAGTCCAGTGTGAAGTTTCCACAGTCTGTGTTGATTTGGGGAGCCATGTCATCTGCTGGTGTTGGTCCACTGTGCTTCATTAAGTCCAGGGTCAACGCAGCCGTCTACCAGGAGATTTTGGAGCACTTCATGCTTCCTTCCACAGACGAGCTTTATGGGGATGCTGACTTCATTTTCCAGCAGCACTTGGCACCGCCCACACTGCCAAAAGTACCAAAACCTGGTTCAATGACCTTGACCTTACTGTGCTTGATTGGCCAGCAAACTCGCCTGACCTGAACCCCATAGAAAATCTATGGGGCATTGCCAAGAGAAAGATGAGAGACATGAGACCGAACAATGCAGAAGCACTGAAGGCCGCTATTGAAGCATCCTGGTCTTCCATAACACCTCAGCAGTGCCACAGGCTGATAGCTTCCATGCCACGCCGCATTGAGGCAGTAATTGCTGCAAAAGGGGCCCAAACCAAGTACTGAGTACATATGCAGCTTCTACTTTTCAGACGTCCCATATTGTTCTATGTACAATCCGTGTTTTATTGATTGCATGGAATATTCTCATTTTCTGAGATTGTGGATTTGGGGTTTTCATGAGCTGTAAGCCATAATCATCACAATGATGACAAATCACGGCTTGAACTATCTTGCTTTGCATGGAATGAGTCTCATATATTAGTTTCACCTTTTAAGTTGCTGCACTGAAATAAATTAACTTTTGCACCATATTCTAATTTTTCGAGTTTCACCTGTATATATATATATCTTAGTTACATCTTTTTCTGTAAATATTTTTATTGCACCCGTTTGACCTTTTAGTAATAAATCTTTCCTTCTGAAAGTGTTGAACTGTTTGTAAAGCGCTTTATTGCAATTTACGAATTCCTGCCTGTGTTTGTTTAACTGTCTGACTAATCAACCTGCGGTGACCGTGTTATACAGACGATTATCTCAACCATTATACTGTTTTAGCTGATATTGCGAGTTTCCTCTTTCTCTGTACAAAAAGGAGGTGGTGGCAGTGTGAAGGGTTAATTGCGTAATTAACTTGATGCAGTAACAATCGCTCAGGCTGCCGATACATCGATTGTGGTCCAATTAGCTGGAAAATCGTTGTGCAGGGTGCAGCTGGGTGTGGCATTGTTACGCACTTGACATCGTGATTTTAGATCGGCTAGTCCTTTGGTCACGAGTTTGGTGAGAAGTCCTGGGGTCTGACGCCGCGATCGTGACAGTCCCATTTTTGCCACGTTTCAAGACATTCCTTTTATGTCACTTCCCTTTGATTCTGATTTTTTGTATGCATTCACTGGCATTTGATTTCTTGTTGTGATCACATCACTTTTATTTGTTCTACCTCTGTGGATTCACTCCTGTAGCTATTAGGCTCCATGTACACGGGGTGTTTGGAAACCACTTCTCAGTGATGGAAACTGACTGCTGGAAAATGTAGGTTAAAAACACGTCTGTTTAGCCGCGTTTGCATACCGTGTTTATGATCGTTTGCACTTAGAAGCGTTTTAAAGATAACCTCAGGCAGTGGCGTCCCGAGGCAGGTGCGGGGGGTATGCGCCACACCGGGTGACACCTACCGCACAGGATGACACTCAACCCGCTCCACAAAAAGGTAAGTTGTAAAGCAAGCCAACGATCCCCACAGGATGGTTCGGATCTGCGGCTTTAGCATAATGGATTAGAGTCCGATCCATTATGCTCCCCAATCCACAGATCCCATCCATCCTGTGGGGATCGTCGGCATGCAACCTATACGGGGTGACACCGGACCCGCTCCACGAAAAGGTAAGTTGTAAAGAAAGCCAATGAATTCCCGCAGGATGGATGGGATCTGCGGATTGGGGAGCATAATGGATCTGAGTCCAATCCATTATGCTCAATCCACAGATCCCATCCATCCTGCGGGCATCGTCGGAGGCAGGGGTGTATTTATCACAAGGCAAACAAGGCATTTGCCTAGGGTGGCACTTTTCAGGCGGGCAGCACTGTTCCCTGGAAGAAGAGACAGAAGAAGGGACGCATGCGGCATGGGGACAGGGTGGGATCCAAGAGAGGCTGGGGGCTCCTTGACGGTGTATGAAGAGCCTGACTCTTATTCCAGGGGATGTCTGCAGCTGTGAAGGTGAGTGTCATTCTCTCTCTCACTGGGGGTGGGATGAGAGCTGGGTTGGCTGGTGTATGGAGGGTGGTGGTAGTGGAAGGCTCTCTTGGGTGGGGGGTGGTGTTGGTTGATGTCAGGCTCTCTCTGTGGGAGGGGGGGCGTCCAATTTTTGTGTTGCCTGGGGCAGCATAAAACCTAAATACACCACTGGTTGGAGGGGGTGTCCCCAAGTGTTATTGCACAGGGTGACACCACCCCTAGGGACGCCTCAACCTCAGGAGACCTTCCAAAATGCCCAGAATGCACTGAAAAAACAGTAAAAAAATGAACTATTTCAGATATTTTGAGAGACATAGAGAGAGCAGAAGCAGAGAGAGCGGTATGTGTTGAGATTAGCTGTCTTTTTTTTTTTGTGGTGTTTGGATGTTCCGGCTCATTTCTGTGCAGAAATTATTGCAGCCGCGTCTAACATTTTTTCTTTCATGCAAAACCTCAAAGTACGGTGTGTCGGGTCCATCTGAGTCCCGGGAAAACGCTTCGCATGCATTTTTCATGATGACAAAAGGCTCTGGACAGCATCTGGAAATGGAAGAGTTAAAAAAATTTCCAAACGCAAACGCTTAAAAAATGCGGTTAGCCGCGTTTACAAGCGTTTGGTGTTTGAAACGCCGATAACATCTACTCCTGAACGCAAGTTTGGTGCGTTCAAAAAAGCGACTGTAAAGGACGGTGTGTACACGGACACATGGGAGGACATTAGGGAGAGCTCAGGGGCTGCTGAAAAAAATGCAGAAAGGCTCCTGAACATCCGTTTATCAGCCGCAGTGTACATGGGGCCTTGTTGTGCACTTTTTTGGCACTGGTTGTATGAGAATGACTTTATTTATCTCGGTTTGTTGTTATTCACGTATTTATCAGCATTTATGTATTATTGTATTTATTTCAGGTACTTATATAGCGCTGTCAATTTACACTTTACATATATATTGTACCTTCACATCAGTCCCCACCCCTGAGGAGTATACAATCTAAGGTCCCTAACTCACATTCATATACTAGGACCAATTTGGACAGGAATCAATTCACCTACCAGCATGTCTTTGGAGTGTGGGAGGAAACCGGAGTACCCGAAGGAAACCCACACAGGGACAGGGAGAACATGCAAACTCCAGGCTGGTGGTGCCGTGGTTGGGATTCGAACCAACGACCCGAGTACTGCCAGGCGGAAGTGCTAACCATTTAGCAGCTGTGCTTCCCAGTGGTGTATTTAGGGTTTGTGCTGTCCTAGGCAAACTCCTCCCCGGCGTAGAGAGCCTGACACCGACCAACACCAGACCCTCTTCCCCCCTCCGTGGAGAGACCCTGACAGTGACTCAAACCCCCAACCCCCCTTCCCTGGTGACAGAGAGACCCCGTTACAGCTCTGGACATCCCCGGGTCGAGAGTTGGGCTCTACATACACCAGCAAGCAGCCCACAGCCTCTCTCAGATCCCACCTGGTCCCCATGCTGCATATATCCCTTCTTCTAGGGGGCAGAGCCACCCCCCCCTAAAAAAAGCCGCCCTAGGCAAATGCCTTGTTTGCCTTGTGATAAATATGTGCTTCCCTCACCAAGCAACGCAGCACCTTTTTTTCCCACATACTTACCTTACCCCCGTCTTCTGTATTGCTGGTGGTGACATCACCATCCTTACGGGAGTACAGAGCAGGTAAAATCTTGCAAGAAGACCAGGCCATTGCAAGAACATCTTCCTGAGGTTCCAGATGCTGTGTTCCTCAGGATCCAGCCCAGGGGTGGACTGACAACTCATGGGGCCCCCGGGCAATAGGGGATCATGGGGCCCCTGTGTCAAAAAAGCCTATGAAAAAGGTACCAGGGGCATCTCATGGGGCCCCCTACTGACCCCAGGCCCTTGGGCAGTGCCCGAGTTTCCAAATGGTCAGTCCGCCCCTGATCCTGCCAGAAGGTGCACCGCCATCCTCACCCTGGACACCACAGGAGGAAGACGGGTGAGATCAGTGTACAGCCCAACTTCTTCCTTTACAGGTACATTTTACACCATAGGTACTTGATTGGTGAAGGGGCCCCGGGCAGCGTAGGTGGATCTGCAGCTCAGGGGGTGGCGAGGTGGGTTAGGTCATCTTGGCATCCATGAAATAAACTACGGAGCTCGGCATGCGTTTGCTCTCACCTTCACTGCGGATGGGCGAGGGATCATTGCTGCCACCGTCCAGATGGAAAGTGTTTTATTGTACGTCTTGAAGCTCCATTTCACAGCTGTCCCTCCCAGATGTCTAATGAATCTGCAAGCCGCGCAGCAAGCCATTAATGCCGCGGTCGTTATCGGACATGGGGGGAGGGGGGAATAGGGGGATTGTGAATTATCTTTCTGTCCTTCACCCATTTCAATGCTTCTTGTATCCTCTATCGTCCCACCATACACAGACCGGACCACCCTGTCCGAACCCACTGGAACTGGTACTGTGGGCCCGTCTGTCTCTGGTCTCAGTACTTGCTAGGTCAGTGACACAGAGCAAGCATGTGGGCAGTGAAACCAGAGAGAGGAAAGCACACATGATATGTATGTACAGGCTTGTTCTGGGCAATGGGCATAGAAAGGATTGACATTAGAAGATCACCATGACGGCGGGGTAACCGGTAATCTCTGCAGGAGCATACAGCAATGTGCGTCCCTCTATCATTCTGCTTTCCTATAGATTGAAAAAAAAAACCCCAAGTGCCATTGCTCTGGGATCCAGTGTGACATTATTATGGACCCCAAGTGTCAGTGTGTCTGGGCCCCCAAGGGCCAGTATGTCATTGTTCTGGTCCCTTAAAGTGCCTGTGTGTCTGGGACCCCCAAATGCCAGTATGTCATTGTTCTGAATCCCCAAGTGCCAGTGTGTCTGGGACCCCCAAGTGCCAGCATGTCATTGTTCTGGACCCCCAAGTGCCAGTGTGTCTGGGACCCCCAAGTGCCAGCATGTCATTGTTCTGGAGACCCCCAAGTGCCAGTGTGTCTGGGACCCCCAAGTGCCAGCATGTCATTGTTCTGGACCCCCAAGTGCCATTGTGTCTGGGACCCCCAAGTGCCAACATGTCATTGTTCTGGAGACCCCCAAGTGCCAGTGTGTCTGGGACCCCCAAGTGCCCGTATGGCATTGTTCTGCTCTCCCTAAGTGTTAGTGTGTCATTGTTCTGCTCTCCCCAACTGTCAGTGTGTCACTGGTTTGGACCCCCAAGTGTCAGTGTGTCATTGTTCTGGACCCCCAAGTGTCAGTGTGTCATTGTTCTGGACCCCCAAGTGTCTGTGTATCACTGTTCTGGACCCCCAAGTGTCAGTGTGTCACTGTTCTGGACCCCCAAGTGTCAGTGTATCATTGTTCTGGACCCCACGTGTCAGTATGTCATTGTTCTGGACCCCCAACTGTCAGTGTGTCACTGGTTTGGACCCCCAAGTGTCAGTGTGTCATTGTTCTGGACCCCCAAGTGTCAGTGTGTCAGTGTTCTGGACCCCCAAGTGTCAGTATGTCATTGTTCTGCTCTCCCCAACTGTTAGTGTGTCACTGGTTTGGACCCCCAAGTGTCAGTGTGTCATTGTTCTGGACCCCCAAGTGTCAGTGTGTCACTGGTTTGGACCCCCAAGTGTCAGTGTGTCATTGTTCTGGACCCCCAAGTGTCAGTGTGTCATTGTTCTGGACCCCACGTGCCAGTGGATCATTGTTCTGGACCCCCAAGTGTCAGTGTGTCATTATTCTGGACCCCACGTGTCAGTGTGTCATTGTTCTGGACCCCACGTGTCAGTGTGTCATTGTTCTGGACCCCACGTGTCAGTGGATCATTGTTCTGGACCCCCAAGTGTCAGTGTGTCAGTGTTCTGGACCCCCAAGTGTCAGTATGTCATTGTTCTGCTCTCCCCAACTGTCAGTGTGTCACTGGTTTGGACCCCCAAGTGTCAGTGTGTCATTGTTCTGGACCCCCAAGTGTCAGTGTGTCATTGTTCTGGACCCCACGTGCCAGTGGATCATTGTTCTGGACCCCCAAGTGTCAGTGTGTCATTATTCTGGACCCCACGTGTCAGTGTGTCATTGTTCTGGACCCCACGTGTCAGTGTGTCATTGTTCTGGACCCCACGTGTCAGTGGATCATTGTTCTGGACCCCCAAGTGTCAGTGTGTCATTGTTCTGGACCCCACCTGTCAGTGTGTCATTGTTCTTGACCCCACGTGTCAGTGTGTCATTGTTCTGGACCCCCAAGTGTCAGTGTGTCATTTTGCTTGGACCTCAAATGTGGTGTGTTTTACAAGCGTATCCAGACCAAAGATATGTAACACTATCCCCTTAAGGATCATGGAGTTATTTTTGGGCTCCCTGTCACTCTTGACCCCATTCTGAAAATCCAACCCCTTCTGACACCACCATACTCTTCTGGTCAGTGTAAAATCTCATAATATTGCCAGAAAATGGACTCGCACACCAGCTGGAGTGAACTGATACGTTGTTTATATTAGAGTCAAGTATGAGCACAGTAAAGTAACACAAGTTATTACTCTTAGTAACTTTAAGCAAGGGCCAACACATACAGCAAATATCTCAATCAGTTCTGGACGTCCTGCAAATCAGAATCTATCCAAGGGCCTCAACTCTGAGATGTTTCTGTCCCCAGTGAGCAAAAGAGAAACTACTAAGGAATAAGACTGGCTCACTTTGGGCCCTCGGAAGCTGATGACAAGGTTCAAATCTGAGATGAAGAAAAAGCTCTTTAATTAGGAAAGCTAAAGTCCCTTTAACTGCAGTGAAAGATCTTCTGCACGCTTGTTGGGGCCCAGTTGGTGCACTAAATTTAGATCTCCTTGGTTGCAACAGGTGGAAGTCTCGCAAAAGGACTTATGCAAGCACAGCCACTTTCCCTTTAGGTGGTAATTAACTTGGGGAGTACCCGTTTAAGGCACAAGAGGAAATGCAGGTTTTAACAAAAAGGTTTAAGGGGTGGGCAGAGGCAATTGTTAACAATGGGTTAATTCCTCTCTAGGCTCTAGCAAATGGCATCCCTTGATGGATGTAAGCCAATTGCAGAGGAAACAGTGGGGTGGCTTGGCCCAGAGAGGGTGGACACTGCAGTAGGCTCTGATGACTGGATTATGCTGGAGATATGTTTGCTAATAGGCCGTGTGAACTAGGCCTTGACTTGTGTAACTGTTGAACAATGTCATTGACTGTATAGAGAATGGCTGATGCAAGAGAATGCCAGTGACAACTTGAATGGCTGGAGATTGGGACTCTCTCACCTCATCTGTGGCTTGCTGTTGGTTTTACTGTAGATGGGGGCCTCCACCAGTTCTGCGGTTCCTCCTGTAGCATCCATTCCTGACTGCTGCACTCCAGGTGACCTGCCGACAGGGCAGCAGTTGGCTGTTCCTCCCTTTTTCTCTGCTCTGCCACTCTGCGGCCTGGTCCAGTCCTCCGGCTTTCCGCACAGCTCACTCCTCACACCTTCGGTTCCTCCTGTAGCATTCATTCCTGACTGCTGCACTCCAGGTCACCTTCCGACAGGGCAGCAGTTGACTGTTCCTCCTTTTTTCTCTGCTCTGCCACTCTGCGGCCTGGTCCAGTCCTCTGGCTTTCCGCACAGCTCACTCCTTCCTTCCAGCTCTCTCCCAGCTCACTTCCTGCCTAATAGCAGGGTGTTACATCAAGCATGATTGTGTTTTTACTTGCAATGAGCCAAAACAGAGGTGATTCAGACCACTCTGCGGCCTGGTCCGCTCCTCCGGCTTTCCGCACAGCTCACTCCTCACACCTTCGGTTCCTCCTGTAGCGTTCATTCCTGACTGTTGCACTCCAGGTCACCTGCCGACAGGGCAGCAGTTGGCTGTTCCTCCCTTTTTTTCTGCTCTGCCACTCTGCGGCCTGGTCCGCTCCTCCGGCTTTCCGCACAGCTCACTCCTCACACCTTCGGTTCCTCTTGTAGCGTTCATTCCTGACTGTTGCACTCCAGGTCACCTGCCGACAGGACAGCAGTTGGCTGTTCCTCCCTTTTTCTTTGCTTTGCCACTCTGCGGACTAGTCGGGTCCTCCGGCTTTCCGCACAGCTCACTCCTAACACCTTCGGTTTCTCTTGTAGCGTTCATTCCTGACTGTTGCACTCCAGGTCACCTGCTGACAGGACAGCAGTTGGCTGTTCCTCCCTTTTTCTTTGCTTTGCCACTCTGTGGACTGTCCCGGTCCTCTGGCTTTCGGCACAGCTCACTCCTCACACCTTCGGTTCCTCTTGTAGAGTTCATTCCTGACTGCTGCACTCCAGGTCACCTTCCGACAGGGCAACAGTTGGCTGTGCCTCCCTTTTACTCTGCTTTGCCAGTCTGCGGACTGGTCGGGTCCCCTGGTTTTCTGCATAGCTCACTCCTTCCTTCCAGCTCTCTCCCAGCTCACTTCCTGCCTCTGTTCCCAGACTTCTGCATTTATATGCCTCCGCCCACACGCCAGATCCTCTGGGAGATGTAGCCCCCCAATTAGCAGCCTTCAGTCCTGCAGTTTAGCCTACAAAATCCATAATGCTTGGATGTGTGCCACTGAGTTGCAGGACACTGCCACCTTGTGTCTCTTTTAACATCCTACAGTCTGAATAATAGCAGGGTGTTACATCAAGCATGATTGTGTTTTTACTTGCAATGAGCCAAAACAGAGGTGATTCAGACCACTCTGCGGCCTGGTCCGGTCCTCCGGCTTTCCGCACAGCTCACTCCTCACACCTTTGGTTCCTCCTGTAGTGTTCATTCCTGACTGCTGCACTCCAGGTCACCTGCTGACAGGGCAGCAGTTGGCTGTTCCTCCCTTTTTCTCTGCTTTGCCAGTCTGCGGACTGGTCGGGTCCTCTGGCTTTCCACACAGCTGACTCCTCACACCTTCGGTTCCTCCTGTAGTGTTCATTCCTGACTGTTGCACTCCAGGTCACCTGCCGACAGGGCAGCAGTTGGCTGTTCCTCCCTTTTTCTCTGCTTTGCCACTCTGCGGACTGGTCAGGTCCCCCAGCTTTCCACACAGCTCACTCCTCACACCTTCGGTTCCTCTTGTAGCGTTCATTCCTGACTGTTGCACTCCAGGTCACCTGCTGACAGGGCAACAGTTGGCTGTTCCTCCCTTTTTCTCTGCTCTGCCACTCTGCGGACTGGTCAGGTCCCCCGGCTTTCCACACAGCTCACTCCTCACACCTTCGGTTCCTCTTGTAGCGTTCATTCCTGACTTCTGCACTCCAGGTCACCTGCCGACAGTCCAACAGCTGGCTGTTCCTCCCTTTTTCTCTGCTTTGCTAGTCTGCGGACTGGCCCGGTCCTCTGGCTTTCGGCACAGCTTACTCCTCACACCTTCAGTTCCTCCAGTAGTGTTCATTCCTGACTGCTGCACTCCAGGTCACCTGCCGACAGGGCAGCAGCTGGCTGTTCCTCCCTTTTTCTCTGCTTTGCCAGTCTGCGGACTGGTCAGGTCCCCCGGTTTTCTGCACAGCTCACTCCTTCCTTCCAGCTCTCTCCCCGCTCACTTCCTGCCTCTGTTCCCAGACTTCTACATTTATATGCCTCCGCCCACACGCCAGATCCTCTGGGAGATGTAGCCCCCCCAATTAGCAGCCTTCAGTCCTGCAGTTCAGCCTACAAAATCCATAATGCTTGGATGTGTGCCACTGAGCTGCAGGACACTGCCACCTTGTGTCTCTTTTAACATCCTACAGTCTGAATAATAGCAGGGTGTTACATCAAGCATGTTTTTACTTGCAATGAGCCCAAACAGAGGTGATTCAGACCATGTTTTTTAATGTCCAGTAAGCTACAAAGCTGCAGTTGGTGTGTCCTCCTGGAACGTTGTGGAGTCCCTGCACTGATGGCGCTTTGCCGACCAACCTCAGCAACGATGCGGCATGAGAACCTGCGAGTGTTGGATGTCACAATTGTTCCATTACCTCTCCCTTCCCCTGTGCCCCTCTGATCACACTGACTCACCTCCACAATATCCCAACCATTATTTTCCAGTGCCAAACTTCTAATTAAAGTTCTGCAGAGCGCGTGGCGTCCCCGAGGACAGAAGACATCTCCTCCGAGAAGCAATAACATAAATAATTGCCTCTTTTTTGGTCATTGATGCAGGAGCCGCAATTAACACCTTCGCTGTTTTGTTCCACACCTTCACTCCAGCTATTTGTGGTGTCAGTAGACAAACACGTTTAATGAACGCTGCAGGTCCACACACACAAACACTTGACCATACTGGAAAAACAAAAAACATTTGGGGGCCATTCAATAGGGCATTAGGGACTCTTTTCTGATGGTGTGGCCCCTTAAAAACGATGGGTGCAGTAGAGTCAGATCGTTCTTAATTGAGGCACTTTAACTACTTGTACTACGGAAGGGTTTAGCCCCTACATGACCAGGGCCTTTTTTTTTGCTTTTCGGCACTGCACTACCTTAACTGGCAGTTGCTCAGTCATGCAACGCTGCACCCAAAAAACAATA
The DNA here is from genome assembly GCF_062004578.1 of Staurois parvus. Lineage (NCBI taxonomy): Eukaryota > Metazoa > Chordata > Amphibia > Anura > Ranidae > Staurois > Staurois parvus. The sequence goes on from NW_028319131.1 coordinate 296,327, forward strand.
ACCCAAATCAGCATATATATTATTTAGTTTGTAGGAAAGTTATAGAGTCTACAAACTATGGGATTTATATTTGAAAATCGATCAGTCCTGATGTACTGATGGCCGATCTCATTTCTGGAGACCCTAACATGACAGGACAGTACAAATACCACCCAAATGACCCCTTTTTGAAAAGTAGACAGTCCAAGGTGTTTAGTAAGAGGCATGACTAGTTTTTGAACTAGAGCCTCCCAGTGGGGGGTCAGAACTTTTTTTGGATCTTGTAGCTGATTGAAGAACTTTTTCTGGGCCCTGGATCTGATTGAAGAACCTTGGTTGGACCATGTACCTGATTGATGAACCTTGGTTGGACCCTGTATCTGATTGAAGAACCTTGGTTGGACCCTGTATCTGATTGAAGAACCTTGGTTGGACCCTGTATCTGATTGAAGAACTTTTTCTGAGCCCTGTACCTGATTAACGAACTTGGTTGGACCCTGTACCTGGTAGAGGAACTTTTTCTGGACCCAGTATCTGATTGAAGAACATTTTCTGGACCCTGTACATGATAGAGGAACTTTTTCTAGACCCTGTATTTGATTGAAGAACTTTTTCTGGATCCTATATCTGATTGAAAAACCTTGGTTGGACCCTGTATCTGATTGAAGAACTTTTCTGGGCCCTGGATCTGATTGAAGAACCTTGGTTGGACCCTATACCTGATTGAAGAATCTTGGTTGGACCCTGTATCTGATTGAAGAACCTTGGTTGGACCCTGCATCTGATTGAAGAACCTTGTTTGGACCCTGTATCTGATTGAAGAACTTTTCCTGAGCCCTGTACCTGAATAAGGAACTTGGTTGGACCCTGTACCTGATAGAGGAACGTTTTCTGGACCCTATATCTGATTGAAGAACATTTTCTGGACCCTGTACCTGATAGAGGAACTTTTTCTGGACCCTGTATTTGATTGAAGAACTTTTTCTGGACCCTATATCTGATTGAAAAACCTTGGTTGGACCCTGTATCTGATTGAAGAACGTTTTCTGGACCCAGTATCTGATTGAAGAACATTTTCTGGACCCTGTACATGATAGAGGAACTTTTTCTAGACCCTGTATTTGATTGAAGAACTTTTTCTGGATCCTATATCTGATTGAAAAACCTTGGTTGGACCCTGTATCTGATTGAAGAACTTTTCTGGGCCCTGGATCTGATTGAAGAACCTTGGTTGGACCCTATACCTGATTGAAGAATCTTGGTTGGACCCTGTATCTGATTGAAGAACCTTGGTTGGACCCTGTATCTGATTGAAGAACCTTGTTTGGACCCTGTATCTGATTGAAGAACTTTTCCTGAGCCCTGTACCTGAATAAGGAACTTGGTTGGACCCTGTACCTGATAGAGGAACGTTTTCTGGACCCTATATCTGATTGAAGAACATTTTCTGGACCCTGTACCTGATAGAGGAACTTTTTCTGGACCCTGTATTTGATTGAAGAACTTTTTCTGGACCCTATATCTGATTGAAAAACCTTGGTTGGACCCTGTATCTGATTGAAGAACCTTGGTTGGACCCTGTATCTAATTGAAGAACGTTTTCTGGACCCTGTATCTGATTGAGGAACTTTTTCTGTACCCTGTATCTGATTGAAGAACGTTTTCTGGACCCTAGGAAGTTATAAATAAAATAAATAATTAGCGCGCATGGAAGATAATTGGTATGTAAATGGTTAATCAACAGGGTATATAAGGATTATACTCAGAGCTTCCTGTAACACCTCCTGATGACAGTTGACCATATTTAACCGCCTCCCGCCCGCCATATAGTCCAATGACGGGTGCAAGGCGGTTCTCTCGTTCTGGGAGGACGTCATATGACGTCCTCCCATTCTCACCGCGCATGCGTGGCTCCGGGAGCGTGCAGCGTGGCGATCGGCGGTGCGCTGTGTCCCTCGGACACAGCGGATCACCAATCCATGGAAAGAGCCAAAGATGTCGGCTCGGTCATTTGATCAGCTGTGTCCAATCACAGCTCATAGCATGTAAACAGGGAAATGCTGTTTATCGGCATTTCTCTCCTCACGAGCTGTCACACTGACAAAGGAGAGGAGAGCCGGTAATCGGCATTCCTCAGAGGAGACAGGGCACTGATGATTAGTGTAGCCCCAGCAGTGCCACCTCTCAGTGTCCATCAGTGCCAGTTGTCAGTGCTCATCCATGCCACCTGCCAGTGCCCATCAATGCCACATATCAGTGCCTACCAGTGCACATCAATGCCACATATCAGTGCCCATCTGAGCTGCCTTTCAGTGTCACCCACCAGTGCCACCTATCAATGCCAGTCAGTGCTACCTATCAGTGCCAGTCAGTGCTGCCTATCAGTGTGCATCAGTGCCGCCTAACAGTACCAGTTAGTGCCACCTATCAGTGTTACCTATTAGTGCCGCCTATCAGTGCCATATATGAGTGCTGCCTTTCAGTGCCCATCAGTGATACCTGTTAATGCCCATCAGTACCACCTACCAGTGCCTCCTCATCAGTGCCCATCAGTGCCGCCTATCAGTGTCCATCAGTGCAGCCTATCAGTGCCCATCACTGCAGCCTCATTAGCGTACATCAGTGAAGGAGAAAAATCACTTATTTACAAAATTGTATAACAAAAACTAAGAAACTTTTTTTTTCAAAATTTTCAGTGGTTTTTGGTTTGTTTAAGAAAAAATAAAAATCCCCGAGGTGATTAAATACCACCAAAATAAAGCTCTATCTGTCACAAAAAAAATGATAAAAATTTCATATGGGTATAGTGTTGCATGACCGCGCAATTGTCATTCAAAGTGCGACAGCGCTGAAAGCTGGAAATTGGCCTGGGCAGGAAGGGGGTAGAAGTGCCCTGTAGGCAGAAAGGGGGTAGAAGTGTCCTGTAGGCAGGAAGGGGGTAGAAGTGCCCGGTAGGCAGGAAGGGGGTAGAAGTGCTCTGTAGGCAGGAAGGGGGTAGAAGTGCCCGGTAGGCAGGAAAGGGGTAGAAGTGTCCTGTAGGCAGGAAGGGGGTAGAAGTGCCCGGTGGGCAGGAAGGGGGTAGAAGTGCCCTGTAGGCAGGAAGGGGGTAGAAGTGCCCTGTAGGCAGGAAGGGGGTAGAAGTGCCCGGTAGGCAGGAAGGGGGTAGAAGTGCCTGGTAGGCAGGAAGGGGGTAGAAGTGCTCTGTAGGCAGGAAGGGGGTAGAAGTGCCCGGTAGGCAGGAAAGGGGTAGAAGTGTCCTGTAGGCAGGAAGGGGGTAGAAGTGCCCGGTGGGCAGGAAGGGGGTAGAAGTGCCCTGTAGGCAGGAAGGGGGTAGAAGTGCCCTGTAGGCAGGAAGGGGGTAGAAGTGCCCGGTAGGCAGGAAGGGGGTAGAAGTGCCTGGTAGGCAGGAAGGGGGTAGAAGTGCCCTGTAGGCAGGAAGGGGGTAGAAGTGCCCTGTAGGCAGGAAGGGGGTAGAAGTGTCCTGTAGGCAGGAAGGGGGTAGAAGTGCCCTGTAAGCAGGAAGGGGGTAGAAGTGTCCGGTAGGCAGGAAGGGGGTAGAGGTGTCCTGTAGGCAGGAAGGGGGTAGAAGTGCCCTGTAGGCAGGAAGGGGGTAGAAGTGCCCTGTAGGCAGCAAGGGGCTATGAGTGCCCTGTAGGCAGGAAGGGGGTAGAAGTGTCCTGTAGGCAGGAAGGGGG